>NC_090443.1:1052491579-1052638353 GCF_031143425.1 Pleurodeles waltl
ACTATGTTCCAGGTTTGGCAAGGACACAGTGGAGGCATATTGCTCACGCAGCTATGCCCTCACATATAATATGGAGCACCCTGCCTTAGGTCTGTAAGGCCTGCCAGATGCGTATCTTACCAATAGTAAATGCAGTGCATGGTGGACAGGGCACACAGGCAGTGTGCCATGTCGAGTTTGTATTTTAGGTGTGCACCAGAACACTCAGGCTGCAATGGCAGTGCTGGGTGCATCTGGATGCATGGCACTAGAGGGTGGCACAATCTGTGCTGCTCCCCTCAGGGACCTACCCATAGTACCGCATGCCCTGGGCACATAGGTGCCCACTTACTAGGGACTTATAGTGGTAGCTAAGGGTGTATCCAATTGTGCCAATGCCTCACAACAGATTTAGGGAAAGAGCTCTGGCCCAGGGAACCTGGTTAGCAGGGGCCCCGGGCACTACAATGTCTAGGACACATCAACATAAGGCAAACAGTGGGGGGATAACCATATCCAAAAGAGGCCCTCTCTCACAGTCAGAGGCTGACCTGACAGCACAAGAGCAGAGTGAGCCTCCTTAGTTTATCCTTCTGTCCTCACCCCCTCCACCAAGTCAAGCCCATCTCTTGTCTCAGATCCCAAAGACCCTTTCTCTTTCTAGTTTACACAAGGAGGCATCTTCTAGAATTTCCTCCGACAACTTCCACTTTCATTATTCGTAGTGCATTACATTCCACTGTAAAAAAAGGACACCCGCCCTTTTCCATTGTTTCTGCCAATTCTGCAGCATAGCACAGGCTTGGCAGTTCTGATATTATTCAGTTTTAGCCCAGCTCGTTTATAACCAGTGACCCTTGTGGAAAGCATCTTTTATACGTCTCCATCAGCTAACCTGGCTTCTGAACCCCTCTGTAATGTTCTCTTTCCGTTCTTCCGCTACGTTAACTGTGCTCTCACATCTAGCCAGGGGCCTTTGATTTGAAACTACAGTGGCTAATAGGTGTCTTTCTCTGTCGTAGACAATGCCTACTTCAACTTCTCCTGAGTGTGCCAAGTGAACCTGCTGAATACTGAAGCTCAAGTCTGCGCTAGGAGAGCTTTTGCTGGCCTTGTTCACCCAAGAACTCTGGCCCTGAAGGCACATTTGGACATTTTGTGGAAATAATGAAAGTACCACCTTGCACCTTTAAGACTGGCTGTAATGTCCCAGGCTAGCCTTGCGGATTCTTGGGTATTCAGTCCCATCCTGCTTATTCTTCCCATTGCAAATTTATAACCCATAATCTAAGTATGCTGAGCCCTTCCACCAAGGAAAACTTCAACTGCTCCCCACCCTTTCACAGACTGTCCGTAATTTCACCCTAATGTCTGTGATTGAAGGCTTAACGGATGGCATTTATCCGTAATTTTAGCAGTCCAACTTCAGGACAAAACAAAAGGGGAATTTCCTAGCTAAAGTGGAAGGGAGGGAGCCTCCTTTTCTGTGTTCCTGAGCGAGGGGCATAAACATAAACAGGAAACAAGATTTCTCGAAGATTAGAAGATAGACACGTCGGACTTTTGAACTTTTGCCCGTCTTTTGAATCAGCACTGTTATACCCACTGTGGCATCTGTGCCTGAAGAAACTTTGCTCTTATTTTGCCTTGCCTTGAGAAATCCCTGGCGTACTCGCAATGCGGGGCGAAACACGTGTTGGCTGATACTCTACTGAACTTTGGCAGCAATTTCATTTGAACTTCCAATTTATTCTTTGGAACACATTATTTCTCTCTCAAAACTTAAGTGCGCCATTCGACGGCTGATACTCTACTGAACTTTGGCAGCAATTTCATTTGAACTTCCAACTTATTCTTTGGAACACATTATTTCTCTCTCAAAACTTAAGTGCGCCATTCGACAAGTTGAATTTAAGCCGAATCTCAAACCTAAATATGGGAATATATCACTGTTTTATTGATTAAAGTGCACTGATCTGGACCTAAGAGACTTAGGGGGTTATTACAACTTTGGAGGAGGTGTTAATCCCTCCCAAAAGTGACGGTAAAGTGACGGATATACCACCAGCCGTATTACGAGTTCCATAGGATATAATGGACTCGTAATACGGCTGGTGGTATATCCGTCACCTTACCGTCACTTTTGGGACGGATTAACACCTCCTCCAAAGTTGTAATAACCCCCTTTGTCTGTTCTTTCCCTATTTGGAATCTTACTATTAACACTATATCTCAAGTGTGGGAACCTACCAGTCACAGTAGTGTTGTTTACCTAGGGAGGATCTGGGTCCATGTCCTCTGGTCCAAGTTCCCACAGCTCAGAATAAAGGCATCTCACACAGGAAGATATCCCGTTTGGACCCTTTCATCCTTTTGGATGCATTTCTTCCCAGGGTGCCTGCTTCCAAGAAAGAAATGCAAATGTGTGCGATTGGTTGAATCTGCAATTGTAAAAGGTGCTCGGGAGCCAGTATAGGCCTTAATCGATGGATTCACTTGAGGCTTCCTGTGACAAAGATATTTTCTTTTTGAGAGGTACTGTAAGGGTGCTCCAAGCTGAGCTGTGGAGTGCATGCCTTTATTGGACGGTTGTAAAAAATATTTGCACTAGATATTGGCCCACATCATGACATTGGCGGTAAGTCCTGCTTAATGCCATGCTGACTGCCGCCAACATACCGCCAGTGCAGCGGATTACCGCTACCCATAGTATGACACACACAAAGCAATCCGTCACTATACAGCCACACACACAAGTCCGCCAGCCCAAAGGTCAGGGATAAACTGGCGGTACCAAAACCCACACGGTTACGCCAACAGAACTACGCCCACAGCATTATGACCCGCGAATCACTGCAGCGGACATTCAACCACGGTAAACCATTGGCGGTACATACTGCTGTGCTAAAAATACACACACACACACAAAAGAACACTACATAGGACAATTCAAACTACACACTCCTGACACACATACACACACCACACCCAAGTCACTATAAAACACACACCCACACTACCCACAACCCTTTACGCTGAATAAAAATTGACAACTGAGAGAGAGTGACACCAAGAGCACCCACAGAATCAGAGCCACATAACACCATCACCAATACACCATCCACGCACCTTACAGAACACACCCCAACACATCACCCCACACACCCTCACACACACCAGTCACACTACACCCATGGCACCAAAAAGCCACCCCAGGTTCTCAGAGGAGGAGCTAAGGGTCATGGTGAAGGAAATCATCCGGGTAGAGCCACAGCTATTCGGATCACAGGTGCAGCAGACATCCATTGCTAGGAAGATGGAGCTATGGCGGAGAATTGTGGGACAGCACCCAAGAACAACGGATGACATCAGGAAGAGGTAGAATGACCTACGGGGGAAGGTGCGTTCCATGGTAGCAAGACACCAACTAGCAGTACAGAGGACTGGCGGTGGACCCCCCCACCTCCTCCCCTACAACTAACAACATGGGAGGAGCAAGTCTTGGCAATCATGCATCCTGAGGGCCTGGCAGGAGTAGCAGGAGGACTGGACTGTGGTGAGTCAACTCTTTACTACTTGCACCCCCCTACCTCCATGCCATCACATACCCCCACCCCTACCCCCATCACTCCACCACCTCACATACACCTCACCATCACAACCCACCCATCCCAATACCAAGTCCTGCACGTAACACCAATGCACGGACCCCCATCACAGACCTTGCTGGACACCTATCATCACTAAAGCATGCACATTAGAGAGAATCACCTAGCCCACAAAATCACTACTCACACAAGGCAAAGCTGATAGGGCAATCACAACCATAGAGGGCAACACACCCATGCACAAGATGTCACATGCAGAAACAATAACACTGCATTTACATCCCCACAGGTCCCCCACTCAACGTCACCGGAGAGGAGGTGTCAGCAACATCCAGTCCCCCCACAGAAGAGGCCCACAGTGATGACACCAGCTCTGGACGCCTGGATCTGGATGACCAACCTTGCCTATCAAGGATCTCCGGACAGTCGGTTACCCAGGCACACTCCCATATCACCACAGAGCCTCCCCCCTCAGGAAACACCAGCACAGCACCCACCCAGTGGGCCCATACCTCTGTACCCAGGACACGTCAATCAGCAGTGTGTCCACCACTACAGGGACCCCAGGCTACCCCACAAACACAGGACGATCAGGGACCTGGGGTCAGTAGCAGTGGGCACACGGTTCTGGGGACAGAGACACGGGACAACAGGGAAGCTGGGAGGACTGCTGTGCGACAGTGGGAGGACAGGCCAAGGGAACCGACTCTCCAGGAGGCACTCACCAACATCCTGGGAGCATACCACCATTCCCAGGAGACGATGGGCCAGATACTGGACAAGTTGCAGGAGACCCAACGGCTGCAGGAGGGACAGTACCTGGGGATCAGGGAGGACCTGAAGGACATCCACACAACCCTGTCACCATTGCAGGGGTGCTGACAGACATGGCCAACACCATGAGGGAGGCAGTGGCACACCACTGGGCCCCTCCCACTAACCACACTGATGAACAGCCCTCCACCTCCGCTGCTGCTGGTGGACAGGAGGCCCCCCCACAGGAACAACAGGCCACAAGCACCCCTCCCCCTGCTTAAAGAGAACCACCCCGCAAACCATCCCTGCAGTCCAGGTAGAAGCCAGAGAACATTGCCAAGACCCCCGCCACGAAATAGGACTCCCCTGATTGTCACCCTTGTGTCCACTCTGTCACCCTGTCCACCTTGAACTGCCATTTCTCCACTTCCTATGCCCCCTTGGACAATGCACCTGTGATACAAATAGCCTGGACTCTATCCTGGAATTTCCTCCACCATCACCCCAGCCCTTTGCACATACCCCTCTACTTATTAGCACTTAAATAAACACCATTAAAAAAAATACAAGTATGGAGTCTGGCAAATGATTGAACTGTGTATTCGTTTAACAAGCTTTAAACAGTGCAATACAACTGTACAGGAATGTATACATAGGAATGACCTGTAGTAGGCTGCAGTCAACACACCAGGGCCCTCATTATAACCCTGGCGGTCGGTGTTAAAGTGGCAGTAATACCGCCAACAGGCCGGCGGTAAAAAAGATGGGATCACGACCACAGCGGAAACTGCCAACACAGACAGCCACTTTAACACTTGGATCACCACGGCGGTAGCAAACGACACCGCGGCAGTAACCATCAACAGGCAGGCGGAAGACAATGTACCGCCCACCCCATCACAACCCGCCAGTCCGCCAGCTTTTCCAGTGTGGTAGCAACGCCATCAAAAGCACGGCAGACACAACCCACCCATACCAATACCAAGCCCTGCATGTAACACCAATGCATGGACCCCCAACACAGACCTACATGGACACCCATCACCACAGCATGCCCAGTAGAGAGACTCACCCAGCCCACAAAATCACCACTCACACAAGGCCAAGCTGACAGGGAAATCACAATCATACAGGGAAACACCCCTTATGCACAAGATGGCACACACAGACACATTAACAATGCAGTTGCATCCCCACAGGACCCATACTCCACGTCACCGGAGAGGAGGTGGCAGCCACATCCAGTCCCCCACCTGAAGAAGCCCACAGTGACGACAGCAGCTCTGCACGACTGGATCAGGATGACCAACCTGGCCCATCCAGAACCTCTGAACAAGTTTGTTCCCCTGCTACAGTCCCAACCCACCACAGAGACTCCCCCTCAAGAAACACCAGCACAGCACCCACCCAGTGGGCCCATTCCACTGTCCCCTGTCCCCAGGACACGTCAGTCAGCAGTGTGTCCACCACTACAGGAACCCCAGGCAACCCCACTAACTTAGGACGATCAGGGACCTGGGGGTCAGTGGGCACACGGTTCAGGGGACAGAGGCACAGGACAACAGGGAAGCTGGGAGGACTGCTGTGTAATGGGGAGGACAGGCCCAGGGAACCCACTCTCCACGAGGCACTCACCAACATCTTGGGAGAATGCCACCATTCCCAGGAGACGATGGGCCCGATACTGGCCAAGTTGCAGGAGACCCAGCGGCTGCAGGAGGGACAGTACCTAGGGATCAGGGAGGACCTAACAAAAATATACACCATCCTGGTCACCATTGCAGAGGTGCTGGCTGACATGGGCAAGACCTTGAGGGAGGCAGTGGCACAACACTAGCCAAACCAATGAACAGCCTTCAAACTCCGCAGGCGCTAGCGGACAGGAGGCCCGCCACAGGACCTACAGGCCACCAGCACCCCACCCCCTGCAGAAGGAGAACCACCCGGAAAACGGTCCCTGCGTCCAGGCAGAAGCCATAGAATATTGTCAAGAGCCCTACCAGGAAATAAGACTCCTAATTGTCACCCTTCTGTCCCACTCTGTCACCCTGTCCACCTTGAACTGCCGTTACTCCCCTTCCAATGCCCCATTGGACAATGCACCTGTGATACCAAGAGACTCGACTCTACCCTGGACTTTCCTCCACCATCAGCCCAGCCCCTTGCACATCCCCCTCTACTTATGAGCACCTAAATTTACACCCTTGGAACAAATACCAATCTGGAGTCTGTCAAATGATTCACAAATGTATTAGTACAACATTATCAAAGCATTGCAACTCACATGTACAGTGAAATATACTTTCGGATGACCTTTGGTGGGCGGCAGTACACATAGCAGGAGCCAGAATGGGGCACAGAGATCTGAAAATAGAGATTCCAAAGGGAACAGTCAGTGGCCATAGACATAGGGAAACAGGCTGCCTTGTACACTGTCCAACAGATAACTGAAATGTAACGTGAACTTACAGTGTTTTACCTGTGTGTTACTGGAAGCACTGCAAAATTATATTGGTTCTGTTGTCCACATCTTCTTCCTCTGCCTCCTCTTCCTTACTGTCCACAGGCTCCACCGCTGCCACAACACCATCTCCCGGCACATCCTCTGCAGAAAAGGGACCTGGCATCTCAAGGCCAGGTTGTGCAACATGCAACATGCAACGATGATCAAGCACACCTTCTTGGGTGAGTAGTACAGGGAGCCACCTGTCAGATGGATGCACCAGAACCTTGCCTTCAGGAGGCCGAAGGTCCTTTCTTTAATCCTCCTTGTACGCCCATGTGCCTCATTGTAACGTTCCTCTGCCCTTGTCCTGGGATTTCTCACTGGGGTCAGTAGCCATGAGAGGTTGGGGTAACCAGAGTCACCTGCAAATATTGAGGGATACCTGATAGCCACACACTCACCCTTAGGGACAACTGCATAACCATACACCAATTCATACTGGGTGGGGACCTTTGGCTCACCTATTAGCCACACCCAGTGCCTCTGGAGTTGGCCCATCACATATGGGATGCTGCTATTCCTCAAGATAAATGCGTCATGCACAGAGCCAGGATATTTGGCATTCACATGGGACATGTACTGGTCTGCCAAACACACCATCTGCACATTCAGAGAGTGATAGCTGTTTCTATTCCTGTAAACCTGTTCTTTTCTCCGAGGGTGGGGGACAAATGCCACATGTGCACCATCAATGGCACCAATGATGTTGGGGATATGTCCCAGGGCATAGAAGTCAGCCTTCACTGTGGCCAAATCCTCAACCTGAGGGAACACTATGTAGCTGCACATGTGTTTCAGCAGGGCAGACAACACTGAGGTCAACACATTAGAGAACATTGGCTGAGACATCCCTGATGCCATGGCCACTGTTGTTTGGAAGGAACCACTTGCCAGGAAATGGAGCACTGACAGGACCTGCACTAGAGGGGGGATTCCTGTGGGCTGGCGGATAGCTGACATAAGGTCTTGCTCCAATTGGGCACACAGTTCTTGGATTGTGGCACAATCAAGTCTGTAGGCAATAATAATGTGTCTGTCCTCCATTGTCGCAAGGTCCACCAGGAGTCTGTACACCAGAGGATGCCGCCATCTCATATTCTGCCTCAGCAGTTGAAGCCTATGGAATAGAACGGTGAGCAGAGGGTCATATTCACACTTACATTGCACTAATGATGATTTGTTTACTTTACAGAAACAGTATGTGAACTCGAGAGTCAGTTGATGTGCCAATGTCTGCTGTGACGCAGTTAGGTGCCATGCCCTGTGCCCCCCTGAAATGGCAGCTGCCTGACCTGTGAGGAGGGACAAGTGGAAATGAGGTAATTGCGCTCGCCTTGTGTGCCTTCGCGATGGGCTGTCGATGAACGAAGCGCAAAATCACATAGGTTATCATTGGGCCCAATGGGTTCCAGGAGCCAATGGCGATGTACGCCGGCGGTGACGGTATGCACCGCCGCGGACGTGACTGTAATTTCCTATCTAATCACTCACTTGCTACCTGACCTTCAACAGGAGAGGACCTACACTGCAAGTGCTGCTGTGACCTGTGTCTGGAACCGACCATGGCTCATGTGTCTGGGGAAAGGGCCCCTGCCTTCACTGTGGAGGAGTTGGAGAAACTGGTGGATGGGGTCCTACCCCAGTACACGTTACTCTACGCTCCTCCAGATAAACAGGTGAGTACACTGTGAGCATGATGCGTGGGCCATGAATGTAGGGATTGCTGTGTGTGTAAGCCACATGTGGGGGGGTCAGAGGCGTCCTGGCCAGAGTACAGCATGTAAGGTGGTCAATGTATGTGCGTCAGGGGATGGGTGGGATCTGGTGGGCAATGAGTCTGACGGTCTGGCTGGTGACTAATTCCCTTTTCTGCTGTCTTTTCCCTCCAGGTCAGCGGCCACCATAAAAAGGGTATTTGGCGTGCCATCGCCAAGGAGGTGCAGACCCTGGGGGTCTTTGACAGGCGGAGCACCCCCTGCCGCGAGAGATGGGAGGACCTGCGCCGCTGGGCAAAGAAGAAGGCGGAGGCGGAAGGCGGAGGCGGAAGTTGGGAGGCCAGCTGACCATGACCCCCCTGATGTTCCTCATCCTGGCGGTGGCCTATCCGGAGTTGGATGGGCACTTGAAGGCATAACAGCAGCCACGAAGGGGTGAGTACAGAATCTGAAACCTGACTTTGCGCGCGTTAGGAGGTACCTGGGTCGGGGTGTGGGTTGTGGATGCCCCTAGGCCAGGGCGAAGATGACAGGGTAGGTCCCTTGTTGGGCAGGCTCTGAAGCACTCCTACCTCAATATTGTTAGTGGGCATCCACTACTGGGCAGGATCCAGTGGGTTTCAGGTGTGCAGCTAATGGCGTTAGGCATTGTACCCCATGGGCTGGTGACTATCTTAATAACTAATAGTGCATGGCCTAGGGTATAGGGCTGCTCCCTGTGTGTTGTGTACGCCAACGGTAGTGGTGTTGCTGGCATTGACCAAGTGTTTCCTCTTTCTCTTCCCCCCCTTTTTGTTTTGTCACCTTGTCCTTATGTGCATTAGTATCATCTGGTGGAGGAGCATAGGCACCAGCGATGGAGGGAGCTGCATCCCACATAGGCCTGGAGGCCGAACCCACCGAGGGTGAGGGCACCAGTGGGACGGAGGATGAGGGGAGCACCACAACGGGGACAGGAGGGGAGACCACAGACAGCGACTCCTCCGATGGAAGCTCCCAGGCGGTGGCAGACACCTCTGTGCCCACCCCAACAACAGGTACAGCCACCACCCCCCTACCTGCACCCCCCTCCTAGCAGCCCCTCAGTGTGTTTCCTGTGCCCACTCACCCAGGAGGGTGGGCACCTCCTTTGGCCCAGGCATCTCAGGCCCAGCCCCAGTCAGCCCTGCTGTCCTCAGTAGTGAGGAGGCTATTAACCTCCTGAGATCCCTCACTGTTGGACCGTCAACCATACTGAATGCCATGCAGGGTGTCGAGATGCATTTGCTACAAACAAATGCATGCCTGGAGGGCATTCACTCTGGTGTGGTGGCCCAACAGAGGGCATTTCAGGCTCTGGCCTCAGCACTGATGGCAGCCCTTGTCCCTGTGTCTAGCCTCCCCCCTCCAACTTCCTCTACCCAGACTCAATCCCCTCAACCCCAGCCTATCCAAAAGCACCACTTCAGACTAGCATTCACCCAAATCACCACACAAAAGTGGCTCAGGCACACCTGCATGCACTACATCTTCATCCACTACCTCCATCACCAGCACGCCCATCACAACACACCCCTCACGAGCAGTCACCACCTCCACAACCATGCACATGTCCCCTGTGTCCTCTCCGAGTGTGTCTGTGACCCCTCCTCCCAAAGTACACAAACGCAAGCACCCACCCACCCAGCAGCCATCCACCTCACAACAGCATCCAGCCCATGCACCTTCACCCAAACTCAGCAGACAGACACCTCCTACAACCACTCCCTCTTCCTCCACTCCCAAACCCTCTCCATCTTCCCATCCCAGTGTGTCTAAAAAACTTTTCCTGGCAAACATTGACCTGTTCCCTACTTCTCCCCCATCTCCTTCCCCTCGGGCCAGGGTGTCCAGAACCCAGGCCAGCACCTCAGCCTTGGCGTCCGCTGTGGTACCTGCAACGCCCAGAGGATCAAAGGGGGGACCTGTCAGGCCAGCCAGTGTGCCACCGACCCCTGCAAAGGACCAAACCATTCCGCCACCTGCCAAGGTGAAGAAGGGAAAAGCATGCAGCAAGGGCAAGGAGCACAATCCACCCAGCAAGGCCTCCTCCAAAACTCCAGCTGCCAGAGCCAAGGTCCCATCAGCATCTGCCAAGGTGAGGAAGTGGCAGAAAAGCCAAGCCAAGGCACTTCAGGCGTCGGAGGCTCCAGGTGAGGGCTTGGTGGCCACCATCAGAACCGACAGCCCCGCCAACTGTACCATGGCCAGCACCGCCAGCATCTCCGCCGCAAGCACCGCCACTTGCACCGCCACCTGCACTGCGGCTGCCACCAATACTGTCAGCAGCAGCATCCCCAGTGGCCAGCCGTCCGAGGCAGCAGGAGACGGGCTGGTGCCTCCTACCACCACTGGCAGCACTGGCACCTGCACCACGGGCAGCACCACCAGCAGCCCCGCCGCAAGCACCGCCACCTGCTCCGCTGACAGTAGGACCACTACCAGCAGCAGCAGCCCCAGTGTGTGTCCGTCCAAGGCTGCAGGAGATGGCCTGGAGCCTCCCACCACCACTGGCACCACCCCCACCAGCACCGAAACTACCACCAGTTTGCAGCCTTAGTCGCCGCAGGATAGGGTCTGGCCCTGCCTCCATGGAGTATCATGCTACCTCATCCCTGCAAATCTCATGCCTCAGACACCCAGGTGAGGGAATGTGAACTGCCACACCCCAAGTGCTGATCACTGGGCACCAGGCCCCCTCCAAGACCAGTGGAGATATGCATCCACTCACCCTATCCTTGGCAGGATGAAGCACACTGGGCAAAAAGCCCCCTCCAGAACTAGTGGAAGAAGGCATCCACTCACCCTATCCTTGGCAGGATAAAGCACACTGGGCACAAAGCCCCCTCCAGAACTAGTGGAGAAGCCACCCACTTGAGAGACTGTGGCTTTGCACTCCCCAGGACATTGCTGTGGGCAAACCACCCACTTGAGAGACTTGAGAGACTGTGGCTTTGCACTCCCCAGGACCACGCAGTGGGCAAACCACCCACATGAGAGGCTTGAGAGACTGTGACTTTGCACTCCCCAGGACATTGCTGCGGGCATGCAACCCCCTCCAGGAGCAGTGGCGTTATTCCATCTTCTGGTTGAGGTGCCCCCCCTTCACCATCCCCCTGAGGTGCCTGTGTGTTTACGACCTGATGCCCCTGCAGTGTTCTCTCCATATTGAGGCAGGAGTCAAGTGTGGGCTTGGCCCATGATTTTTGGCCCATTGGCCCATGGACATTTGCAAAGGACAATTTTCGCCCTTCTGTACATATCGTAAATATTTGTAAATACTGTTTTTATATTTGTTACGTATATCTGCCTATTTCTAATATATCACTGATTGGACTCTATTCATTTTGTCCTTACGTTCTTCCAGGGGGTAAAGGGGTGTAAATGTACTGTTGCTGCACGTGTTTGTGTGTATGGTGTTGTGGGTGAGGGTGGGGGTGTTGCGTGTTGCGTGTTGCGTGTGTGTGTCACTCTCTTTTCCCTTCCCCCCTCCCCTGTGTGCTAGGTACAGTACTCACAGTGGTCGTCGCCACCGCCTTTGACATTCCTGGTGTAATCTGGAGGTTGACCAGCATGGGCAGGACCTGTAACTCGGACTCCATGGCGTCCTGGTTCTTCGTTGCGTGTCGAGAGGTGAGTGGTTTCCCTTCCAATTCCTGTTTCTGCTGTGCTTTTGATGGCGTTGGTACCGCCCCGGAAAAGCTGGCGGATTGGCGGGTTGTAATGGGGTGGGTGGTACATTGTCTTCCGCCTGTCTGTTGGCGGTGACCGCCGCGGTGTTTGTCGCTACCGCCGTGGCGGCTGGTGTGTTAAAGTGGCTATCTATGTTGGTGGTCTGTTGGCGGTATTACCATAGTGCCATAGTGCTGGACCTACTACAAAAGTACAAGTTACTACAAAAGTGAAGTTTGTGAATACTGAAAGTGGTAAACTTACTTAAAAGTGTAAGTTGCCTTTCTGAATCAGGCCCTAGAAGATGTTTACAGCACACATCCATAACTCACGTATTCGAAGGTGTTCTCATATGTGACAACAAAGAAAAGAGAGTCTCAATGAGATAAATATTGGTATAGGATAACACTGTTTTTTGACGAGGGGAAACTGGGATTGATCCCAGGTTTTCTGATTTTACAGTGTGCAGTTCAACCTCTAGATTGGTATCTCTTTTTCTTGCCCATTTTACATCATAGGTCACTGCTTTGTCTTTAATTCTTGGCGCAGGAGGTTACAGCTAGGTTGGCAGACAGGAGACAAAAGAAAGGCTCACCCATCTCTACCCAGAACCTCTCCACAGCTTGCAGTCTCTCTGCTCACACAGTCTCTTCCAGGCGAGTCTGTATCTACACTGCGAGTCTCTCTCACCACTAAAGCCATCACAGCCTCTTCCCTCCCACATCTTTACCCAGCTTCTATTCTCCCCATAGACAATATTGTCTTCCATCCCAGCAGCCTTCTTTGGTCCCCACCAGACTCTCCCAACCTGTTCCACCTAACAACCTCTCCCAACTAACAGACTTCCCACATCCTAAAGCTCTTCCCAGGCTTGTCCCTCCAAGTCTCCCCCAGCTCCCCTAGCTGTTACTAGTATCTCTCACGTTACATCCTTCCAGGTTACAGTCTTCATTCTTCCCCAATCACTTCCCTCTTCACATCCTGTCACTCTCAGCTCACAGTCCCCACTTTTTACCTTGTCTTCTCCTAACCTCTCCCACCCTCTTCCACGCAAAGCCTCGTTCAGCTCCCCGCTTCCCCACAATCACAGATTCCCCAGGACTGTCTCTTCCAGTCTGCCACTTTAACCCATCCACTTCAAAGTTTTTCAGTCTCATCCACTCTCAAAGCCTCTTGCAGGTCATATTCTCTTCCCCACCACAGTCTCCCACATCTTTCTCTTCTATCCTCTTGTCGCGTAGGCTCTCATTATCCTAATGAGACTACTGGATTTTTGGGTGGCAAGATCGTTCACAGTGTGGGGGACTAAGTCTGACCCACGGTGAAGGACCCTTGTCACCCCAAACCCGGTTTTTGCTCCGGCTAACTAGCAGTGCCTCATCTCTCCCAATGGGAAGAGACAATTGGGCAGCCGAGCGCATGACATCTTAGTACTTCCCAGGGAAGTCGTGGTCACTCAGGTCACAACCGGTTCTCTCGTACACAGTGCAGTCTCATATATAAATGACATAGGCAGTTTGAGTTTTAAAGATTGGTTTAATAAAACAACTGCATTTTAGATAACAAAGCGTGAGCTGCAATAACCAGAACTATACAACACAATAGGATTTAAATAGTTACGAGGAGAGTGAAGCACAAGAATAAAGCTATCATAGTGCAACTAGAATATGTTCTCTTTAAGTTATATGTTGAGCACAGCCTGTGAAGCTCTAAGCCTGCCTTTCAGGTTCCCCCAGGAGGACATCAACCCTCATACCTGAGCAAAGGCCTGTAATCTGCATCAGCATCTCCAACCGAGCAGTCAGCATCTGGTTGTGGGTTCCTGGTCGGAATCTCCCTCTGACCTGTACTAGCACTAGAAAGTGTTTTTATAACTAACACACCGATGTTCTAAGAAATGTCCCTACGTAAGGATGTGTACTTTCTATGAACCCCAAAGACTAAACTTCTACCACGTCTATCGGCAATGTACCAGACTGTATCCTTGACTGAAGCACAGAGCGAGCAAGAATGTATTATTTGAGAACACCGTGCTGAAGTAAGCTAAACAGTGTGATAGAATAAAATAAAAACAAGACAGTGAAACTGTTAGGGTTTGTGCACAGCAAAGAGCATGTCCCCTCTCACTGCACTAGTGGGTTCTGTAATAGCTCCCTTTTAAACTTACTATTGAAAGCCTTTCTTGTTATCTCACCTTCCCCCCCCCCCTAGGCTTCTGTGTATATTGTTTAATGTGCTGTTTTGTTTACACATTGGGCCTTGCTTTTACCAAGGCTTCTTTAAAACACTCCTCTCTAGGCCATGTGTTAATTTAACTCATTTGCATAATAACTGAAACTCTGCACACCTTTCAAGAACATGTGCAGCATGTGAGGACCACACCCAGCTCTGCACACCTTTCAAGAACATGTGCAGCATGTGAGGACCACACCCAGCCCTGTCTATAAAAGGCAGCCCCCGAACCTCACCCAGTGCTTGTGCTCGTCTACCTCCCGCTTACCTGAGGACAGATCCCTCGGCGCTGGCACTCCTGCTCTCTACAGACTTTCATTGGCTTCAATGGGCGCAGCTGCTGGCTCTTCCTTCTTCCGGTTTCCGGTTCCTCCTTGCCTCAGCCTCTCTCCTACAAGCAACCTGCAAAAGAGAAAGAAGACAAGGTTAGACTGATCAGTATCTCTTGCCAGCAACAAGTAAGTGCAAAACTTTTATTACCTGAAAGAACTTTGACAACAATTTCTGGATTCGTGTATAGACAATTTGAAACAAGATACCTTCCACGAACATTGTGATTCAAACTCTTTGTTACAAGAATACTTTGCAGAACTTTGTGAAGCAAACATTTTTTTTTTATGGAACTTTTAAGAATCGAACCGTGGAAACCATTAACAGCAAGGCAAACAGTAAATCAAGGACTTGCACAAATTACATGCTGTATTTTGACGTAAAAGTACAGTATTTGTTTTATAAAAGATTCTGGAAATATGGGAAAAGTGAGTCTGCTATTGGGAATTTAGGCTTTAGTTATATTAAGATGAATGTTTGATATTGGTAATTCTGATAACGGTATTTGTTTAATGTTTTAGAAGCTTTAGAGTAATAGAAAGCACATCCCAGAGCAGTAACACATTCCAAACCTGGAAACTAGAGACCAGGATCCAAGAGGTACTTTTAGAAGAAAATTTCTAATAAATAAAGGGATAGTCAGGAACCCAGTTAGAAATAGGTTGTACTTATCTGTTCTTTGTTTATGTTTCATTAGGCACCAGTTTCTACAGAAGTCAGAGAGGGCCGCAGATTTGTGCAGCACTTCAACAGTGGAAACGCAAGAACGGTGTTGTCTCTTTATTTTATTTTATCCACTTCCCCCCTTCCCTTGAGCTTCTGTTCTTAGTGCACTGTTTTAAAAACTAGTGTGCTGGAACACGCAGTTTCAGGGTGGGGTCGGATTGTCTTCAACCTCCATCAGAACTGAACAAGGACTCAGGTGAGCTGGGCTTTGACAGAAACTGGTTATTGTAAAATAACAGTGTGAGGTTGAATAAAATGCATCTAGGGCAAAGTGCACAGATGCCTAATACGTTAAGCAAAGCGCATAAATCTATAATAAAAATGGCTACATTACACTCTTTCATCGCCCCTCCCCAGAGGTACTCAGTGTCCTCCTTGCTACCACAGACTCTCCCAGTCTGCTCCCATCTCCTAGCCTCTCCCAGGCCCCAGTTTCCCCACCATCATTCTCTCCCAGTCTCTTCCACTCACATAGCCTCTCCCAGGTCCCAGCCTTCCCACCACCATAGTGTTTCCCAGTTTCTTCCACTCTCATGCAATGGTGTGGTAGCCACTGTCATTTACAGACAGCACATTTTCCATTGAAATGACCACTAAATTTGTACAGACATACAGTTTTACTGATAAAACTATGGCCCTAATTATAACTTTGGCGGTAATAACCGCCGACCGCTGCGGTGACTGCCTCCAACATACCACCACTGCGGCGACCATCGGTCTGCCAGATTATGAGCACTGCCTGACTTCCACCGCAATAAGGGCGGAAATCCGGCAGTGTTCATACTGGCAGACGGTGGTGACCTGGCGCTGCTAACACCAGCCCCGCCTGGCAGTAGAATGCCGCCATCCGTATTTTGAGCAGCAATACGGCCTGGCGGTGTTCTGGTGGTGAGGTGCTGCTGCCGGTAGCAGTGCCCCTTCCCTGCCGGACAACCTACTCGCTGGACAAGGCAAGTCGGGCTTCCGACTGAGTCTGGGTGGTGTTGTGTGTGTGTATGAGTGTGTGAGTGCGTATGTGAATGCGTGTATGCCAGTGAATGAGTGAATTTGTGTATGTGTGGTGCGTGTGGGTGTATGTGTGCATGTATGCAGGTAGGGAGGGTGTGGGATGAGGGACGCCGTGACTGTAGTGGGGTGGGGGAGGGGGTGATGTGTGCGATTGTGTGTATTTATGGGGGTGGGGGTGTTTGAATCAGGGGGGTGTTTGGATGGAGGCAGGTGAGGGGTGTCAGGTGAGTGTTGGGGGTGGGGGAGCCACCTACCGGTGACGGCGAAGGAATTCCCTGTCACCGGTAGGGCCTACCGCCATGGTTTTCATGGCCTCGCTAAAGCTACGGAAACCATGGCAGTAGGCCGACTCATAATGCAGCCGGCGGTACTCTGTGGGCCACCAGGTTGGAGACTGACATTTCCAGCCTGACGGCTCATACCGCCATGGCACTATGAGTGGAGAAGTGGTGGGTTGGCTGCAGCTAACCCGCCACACTCATAATGTGGTGGTATGTACCGTCAGCTTGTTTGCGGTAATACCGCCACATTAACCCTGGCAGTCAAAAGACCGCCAGGGTTAAAATGACAACCTATACATCACACAAATGATAATGTGTGGAAATTTGGTTTCAGTGAATATTTGTCATTTATGCATCACCAAATACAGTGCCTTGATTTGTTTTGATGGTCTTAAAATCTTTGGCCCATATTTATACTTGGTTTGCGCCGAATTAGCTAATTCAGCACAAACCTCACTCCATATTTATACTTTGGAGCTAGACACATCTAGCGCCACAGTTAAGGACTTTGCATTGGTATTTGCTTGCGGAAAACTACCTTGCGTCAATGAGATGCAAGGTAGGCGTTCCCAGGCAAAAACCCACGCTATGGCCCTAGCGCCTTATTTATCCTCCTGTGCTGAATTCACGCACGGGAGGAGGAGGGCCTTAATTAATGGCGCTAAGCCTGCTTAGCGCCATTATTTAACACATGGGTATGGCCAGGCGTTAGGGGACCTGTGGGCATTTTTCCATGGTCAAAGACAATGGAAACAGCCCGCAGGTGCCCTTCCCTGCCCCGAGGGACACCGCCACTCACCTGCACCCACACCTGGAGGACACCTAAGGATGGGGGGACCCATCCCAGGTAAGTCCAGTTAAGTATTTCTAATTGTTTTTCAAAGTGCAATAGGGGGGCCTAACTTGGGCCCCCCTACATGCCACTGTGCCCAATGGCCATGCCCAGGGGACATTTCTCCCCTGGGCATGGCCATTGGGCTGGGGGGCATGACTCCTGTCTTAGAAAGACAGGAGTCATGTCTATGGGGGTTGTGCGTAGATAGAATGGCGCTCATCAGGTTAGCGTCAGTTTTCTGACTCTAACCTGACCAGCGCCATTCTATCTCACAATCTCAATTTTTCCCTATGACTCCCCCTTCCGGTTAGTGTCAGGAATTTTTACGCTAACCAGGCCTTAGCGCCGGCTAGCGACAATCCATAAATATGATGCCCGGCAGGCATCCAGGATTGGGGCTAGCCGGCGCTATACTTTTTAAATATGTATAAATATGGGTTTTTATTTCCATTGCATTTCGGAATTGGAAAAAACCTTAATTTGTGCTTTTCTAAATGTTTATTTATTATGAAACATTTGTACTGTTCATTTATAGGTATTAAAATCTTGTTGTGTTAGATGTAAACAACACCCTGCAGCCTTTCTTTCACACCAGAAGATTGTGACATAGTTCTCTTTCCAAAATCCTAAAACTATGCCATAAGTGAAAGAAAAGTGAATACCAGTTGCCATGTTAAAATAATAAGCAGCAAATTCTCAGTAGACTAGACTGACTGGCATTTGACCTCTGTCCCTGGTCCTAACCTCCCCAGCGTCACAGTCTCTCAGTCTTTTCCAGGAATGTGGCCCCCTCAGTTGGCCATATGGCTACGACATCTGCACATGTGCTCCGTAGATCCTTCAGCTAATGCTCTGGTCAACTTATCTCCTTCCAAAGTGGAATTCTTGGCTTCCATCACCATTGATGACATTGGGATTTCCTGCAGGACCATAATTATTGCTGACATTCGGTCATTGCCATTTTTGTTTCAAATACTAAATTGCCCTATAAATTGGTCTGCCTGTTGGTCTGCCTTGCTTATCAACTTCAACATTTTTATCTCTTTTATGTATATCTTAATATGCATTTAGTGTTAAGTTTGTGACCATTATAGCTTTAGGTCTTGAACTTGTGCTCTAGTCCCGACAATGGAAGGGTGTCGTGGGTTCAGTTTTGCACCTTGCTTGGGCACACATATTTTAGCTTAGCTTAGGCCCGCCGCCTGTGCCCTTTTACCCAAATATATGCTCCAATGTAATTTATTCATTTTAGTTCCGCCTGCTTTTGTAGTGGGGGTGTTTTATTTTTCCTAATCAGCTGTGATTCTGCGAAAGCGTTGTTATTATTTTTGTGCATAACATTACACCATGCACCTCTGTCCAAGGCTGACAAGAACAGTACATGATAATCCATCTAGTGTTGTCGCCACAAGAGTATGTAAACAGTCTGACACTTAGGCACATGCTCACGTCAGGCCTATTTAACAGAACATAAACATGTTACTTATAAAAACATCATACAGGTCAGGGAAAGGGAGAGAGGTCATTCTAACCAGGATCCAATAATACTGCTGACCTCAGCCCTGTCTCTACAACCAGCCAAGGAGATGGCAGCAGACCCCTGTTCTTGGGTAATGAGGTGGGTGCTCATCTCATGGACTAAGTATAGACAGATTGGGCCATCACCGCTATGCTCTTGCTAGAAGCTAGGTGTTAGGTACAATTCCTTCCCACATATTGATTCCAATATGCTTGGGGTGTTTACTTCCTTCTCACTGATAGCAACAATCCTAATCTTGCTATGTCTCATTGCCCTAATAATTGCAGCTCATATATTTTATTGTAAATTGAAAACCATCCTGCATCTTTTCTTTCCCCTATGTGTGTGTATGAGACCTTTTGCTAGCGAGAGAAAGGGGTGAAATTTGTCGACCACGACTTCCCTAACAGGTCACTGAGAGTCATGCGTCAGGCTGCCACAAATCACCTTTGCTTTCTATGTTTGGGTGAGGTGCTGCTTGCTAGCCGAAAGGGATGGGCTGACAGCTGCCAAGACGGTGTGGGATTGACTCAGTTGCCAACAAATGGTGGTGCTGCCACCACAAATCTGGCAGTCTTGTTCCAATACTAATAGTCCTACGACATTGGTGATCTTGAAAAATTGTCATAATTAACAGAATCACCTGAGTGGCAACAGGACCTGACAAAATTTCCCTACCGTCAATAGTACGTATTGTTTTCACCTTGCCCTTCCAAAACTAGGGATACTTAGGTCCATATTTATACATTTTAGCGCTGCATTAGCGTAATTATTTGACGCAAAAGCGGCGCAAACTTACAAATTACAATTGTAAATATGGGCCTTAATTCTTTAGCCAACGAAGAATACATAACATTTTCAGTCCCCCCAGAATCTATTAACATATCAATAGGGATGTTTTCATTAGATACCCAGCGTTGCTGCAGAGATAAACAGTAATGATGTATAGAATCCTCAAGAGTAGTATTGGCAAGTTCTTCTAAACCTTGCTCACACAGACAATTGTTCTCAATAACTACTGGGCTGCAGCGTTTCCCTCTTCCTCATTGGTGGTTAAGACTACCTTGAGTTTCCATTTGGGTTTGCTGGCACAGTCTTTTAAAAAATGGCCGGCACTCTCCCAGTAGAAGCAGAGCTTTTGATACCAACATCTCTACCACTCTTCGAAGTCAGTGGCCAACAAATTCCCCCATTTTGCATAGGTTTGCTTTCATCCACCCCTTTAGGTTTGGATTTCTTTTCCCTAATTGTTTCTGATGAACGGTGATCCAGTTTGACCATCCGACCAATAAGCTCTTCACAGTCTTCAAGAGGATTAACTATTTAGCCCAATACGTCTTTCAAGTTGCCCTATAACCCTGATAAAAAAACAAGGCTCTTTTTTATTCTGGCCACCCAGATTCTGCAACTAATTGATTAAAAGTGGTTGGATAACTAATAAGGCCAAACTTCTTGTTTTAGGTTTAACAATTCTGGGCCAGATTTAGAACTTGGCGGATGGGTTACTCCATCACAATGGTGACGGATATGCTGTTCACTGAAATCTAAATCGATTTGGATATAATGGGATTTAGATGTCAGCGGACGGGACGTCTGTCACCGGTGTTACAGAGTAAACCGTCTGCCAAGTTCCTAATCAGGCGCACTGTATCAATGGATTGCATAAACTCATGCTTATCTCTGCCATAAAGTTTGTATATTTATACAAAAGGGGCTCATCCCTTTCAACTAATGGAATTGACCATGAAGCAGCAGTGCCCCCCAGATAAGGGAGTTTAGAAGCAACCCGTGACTGATCATCTCGAAAATAAAAATTACACATAACAGGTAACTGCCACTGGTTTTAAAAGGTACCAAACTTAGCTGACTCCCCAAAGAAACGTTCTGGAGGTGCTAAAGGGACCGTGTGAAGAGTAATTATGTAAACTACGAGGGTTGAACCCACACTTCCAGCTGCACCCTCACATTCTTCAGGTGTAATATGAGAGTTAGTGTGAACAAACGTAGGTGGTCTCCATGTAAAATTGGGTCTTGCTTCTCCAACGGTGGACTAATTTTCACTTTGATGAACACCACTACCACTGAGATGCTTCTGGGATTGATCTGTAATTACAGCTAGACATAAGTCCCCGGTATCAGTCTCTACGACTACCAATAAGCTGACTACTTCAGCAAAAGACGGGTTCTGAGAGTTGATCTCACTCGGCCAGTACAGCATACATGGGCCTGTCATTCTGTAACAACTGAGCAATAAGCTGCTTGGATGTGTGATCCTGGAGGGCTGAGTGCAGTTAAAGAAGACATTTCCCAACATCAGTGAAACATTGCCACAGACTGAATGCAGATTGCACTCCAGACAGAATTAGTCTTCAGGGGAAGGGGGATGCGATTGAAGAAAAAGAGTCACCATCTTCCATTCGGCCTGGCCTCCCTCAGCCTGGCTGCTTCCCAGACCTTCTTCCAACTGGTTGTCCTGCTGGATGCTAGTGAAGTTATGTATATGTGCACCTACCAAAGAAGAAATAGAAATACGGTACACCACTGAAAACCTGAATACTATACTCAGAACTGACAATCTCATATGTTTCTCTTCCTTACGTTAAACTTCCCAATAGGAATTGAATTCTACATACAGCACAGGGTTGGGTCTAAGTGTTTTTTTCTCTAAAGAAAAGAAGCAGGTTAAAAGGGTTTAATGGGAAATGTTCCTAATCCATAGTTTAGGATACCCATAACTCAACTTACTTTGAATACCTGGTTTACAAGTCCAGAAGATTGTGTCAGTAATGCTAACTCAGGAATTATATGATCATTCTGCAAAATTATCTTTCATACTAAATGGAAGAGACAAATGTAAAAAAGATGATGGATGGGTACAGAAGTTTACCAAAATCAATAATCAATTGAGAAGCATTTAGATCTTAGTACAGAACAACCATTTGTATCTTAAATGTCGACAGAGCTCCTTTTTTCCCTGAATAACTATAACATTGTCCTCATTTTCCAGGTACCTCAGAATCCAGCTGCAGGCAAATGCAAGGAAACTCAGGACGGTAAGTATGGGGCCGCTACGTAAGTGATCATCCACACCTTACCGCCTGAGGGTTGCAGGATCTGTTGATAAGGCTTCCTTTATGCTTGTATGTTCAGGTTTCTCTCCAATATACTATATGCAGGTGGCAGTCCTGGAAGGATTTGGCCATTCATCAGGCACCAAGCTCGAAGGGACAACTGGCAGTGGTTTTCAGAAGAAGTTCCTCCTCACCCAGGGGCTTGCACTAGGCGGAAAATGGGGTATTGAAGTAAGTGAAAGTGTGAGTCCAATAAAAGGCACTGGTTAATACATGCTCACACCTTTTGTAACTGCTGCAGCTCAAATCATGGCTGCCTTTCCTGCAAGAATGTGGTGTTCTTGGGGCACCCCACCCATGCCACCTGCCTCACGGTCTCAGGCAGCTGTGAGAGGCTCCACCAGGCTCTTCTAATCAAATGGCCTCTCCAGATCTCAGCCTCCCCATTCCCATTCACGTTCACTCTCATATCCTCTCCCAGGTCCCAGCCTCCCATCACAGTCACGTCCACTCTCATAGCCTCTCCAGATCTCAGCCTCCCCACTCCCATTCACGTCCACTCTCATATCCTCTCCCAGGTCCCAGCCTCCCCATCACAGTCACATCCACTCTCATAGCCCCTCCCAGGTCCCAGCCTCCCCATCACAGTCACGTCCACTCTCATAGCCTCTCCCAGGTCCCAGCCTCCCATCACAGTCACGTCCACTCTTATAGCCTCTCCCAGGCCCCAGCCTCTCCATCACAATCACGTCCACTCTCATAGCCTCCCAGGTCCCAGCCTCTCCACTACCAGTCACGTCCACTCACATAGCCTCTCCCAGGTCCCAGCCTCCCCACTCCCAGTCACGTCCACTCTCATAGCCTCTCCCAGCTCCCAGCCTCTCCACTCACATTCACGTCCACTCTCATAGCCCCTCTCAGGTCCCATCCTCTCAATCACAGTCACGTCCACTCTCATAGCCTCTCCCAGGTCCCAGCCTCCCCATCACAGTCACGTCCATTCTCCTAGCCTCTCACAGGTCCCACTCTCCCCATCACAGTCACGTCCACTCTCATAGCCTCTCCAAGGTCCCAGCCTCCCATCACAGTAACGTCCACTCTCATAGCCTCTCCCTGGACCCAGCCTCCCCACTCCCAGTCACACCCACTCTCATAACCTCTCCCAGGTCCCGGCCTCCCATCACAGTCATGTCCACTCTCATAGCCTCTCCCAGGTCCCAGCCTTCCCACTCCCAGTCACGTCCACTCTCACCCTCTCCCAGGTCCCAGCCTCCCATCACAGTCACGTCCACTCTCATAGCCTCTCCCAGGTCCCAGCCTCTCCACTCACAGTCACGTCCACTCTCACAGCCTCTCCCAGGTCCCAGCCTCCCCACTCCCAGTCATGCCCACTCTCATAGCCTCTCCCAGGTCCCAGCCTCCCATCACAGTCACGTCCACTCTCATAGCCTCTCCCAGGTCCCAGTCTCTCCACTCCCTGTCACGTCCATTCTCATGGCCTCTCCCAGGTCACAGCCTCCCAATCACCGTCACGTCCACTCTCATAGCCTCTCCCAAGTCCCAGCCTTCCCATCACAGTCACGTCCGCTCTCATAGCCTCTCCCAGGTCCCAGTCTCCCCGTCACAGTCACGCCCACTCTCATAGCCTCTCCCAGGTCCCAGCCTCCCCATCACAGTCACGTCCACTCTCATAGCCTCTCCCAGGTCCCAACCTCCCCGCCACAGTCACGTCCACTCTCATAGCCTCTCCCAGGTCCCAGCCTCCCCACTCCCAGTCACGCCCACTCTCATAGCCTCTCCCAGGTCCCATCCTCCCATCACAGTCACATCCACTCTCATAGCCTCTCCCAGGTCCCAGCCTGTTGACTCCCAGTCACGTCCACTCTCATAGCCTCTCCCAGGTCCCAGCCTCCCCATCACAGTCACGTCCACTCTCATAGCCTCTCCCAGGTCCCAGCCTCCCCATCACAGTCACGTCCACTCTCATAGCCTCTCCCAGGTCCCAGCCTCCCCACTCCTAGTCACATCCACTCTCATAGCCTCTCCCAGGTTCCAGCCTCCCACTCCCAGTCACGTCCACTCTCATAGCCTCTTCCAGGTCCCAGCCTCCCATCACAGTCACGTCCACTCTCATAACCTCTCCCAGGTCCCAGCCTCCCCATCACAGTCACGTCGTCTCTCACAGCCTCTCCAGATCCCAGCCCCCCCATCACAGTCACATCCCCTCTCACGTCCTCTCCCACGTCCTAGCCTCCCCACGCCCAGTCACATCCACGCTCATAGCTTCTCCCAGGTCCTAGCCTCCCATCACAGTCACGTCCACTCTCATAGCCTCTCCCAGGTCCCAGCCTCCCCACTCCTAGTCACATCCACTCTCATAGCCTCTCCCAGGTCCCAGCCTCCCAATCACAGTCACGTCCTCTCTCATAGCCTCTCCCAGGTCCCAGCCTCCCCATCACAGTCACGTCCACTCTCATAGCCTCTCCCAGGTCCCAGCCTCCCCATCACAGTCACGTCCACTCTCATAGCCTCTCCCAGGTCCCAGCCTCCCCATCATAGTCATGTCCACTCTCATAGCCTCTCCCAGGTCCCAGCCTCCCCATCACAGTCACGTCCTCTCTCATAGCCTCTCCAGATCCCAGCCTCCCCATCACAGTCACGTCCACTCTCATAGCCTCTCCAGATCCCAGCCTCCCCACTCCCTGTCACGTCCACTCTTATAGCTTCTCCCAGGTCCCAGCCTCCCATCACAGTTACGTCCACTCTCATAGCCTCTCCCAGGTCCCAGCCTCCCCACTCCCAATCACGTCCTCTCTCATAGCCTCTCGCAGGTCCCAGCCTCCCATCACAGTCACGTCCACTCTCATAGCCTCTCCCAGGTCCCAGCCTCCCATCACAGTCACGTCCACTCTCATAGCCTCTCCCAGGTCCCAGCCTCCCCACCACAGTCACGTCCACTCTCATAGCCTCTCCCAGGTCCCAGCCTCCCCACTCCCAGTCACGTCCACTCTTATAGCTTCTCTCAGGTCCCAGCCTCCCCATCACAGTCACGTCCACTCTCAGCCTCTCCCAGGTCCCAGCCTCCCCATCACAGTCACATCCACTCTCAGCCTCTCCCAGGTCCCAGCCTTCCCATCACAGTCACGTCCACTCTCATAGCCTCTCCCAGGCCCCAGCCTCTTCATCACAGTCACGTCCACTCTCATAGCCTCCCAGGTCCCAGCCTCTCCACTACCAGTCACGTCCACTCACATAGACTCTCCCAGGTCCCAGCCTCCCCACTCCCAGTCACGTCCACTCTCATAGCCTCCCAGGTCCCAGCCTCCCCACTCCCAGTCACGTCCACTCTCAGTCTCTCCCAGGTCCCAGCCTCCCCACTCACAGTCACGCCCACTCTCATAGCCTCTCCCAGGTCCCAGCCTCCCATCACAGTCTCGTCCACTCTCATAGCCTCTCCCAGGTCCCAGCCTCCCCATCACAGTCACGTCCACTCTTATAGCCTCACCCAGGCCCCAGTCTCTCCATCACAGTCACGTCCACTCTCATAGCCTCTCCCAGGTCCCAGCCTCCCCACTCCCAGTCACATCCACTCTCATAGCCTCTCCCAGGTCCCAGCCTCTCCACTCACATTCACGTCCACTCTCATAGCCTCTCTCAGGTCCCATCCTCCCAATCACAGTCACGTCCACTATCATAGCATCTCCCAGGTCCCAGCCTCCCCATCACAGTCACGTCCATTTTCCTAGCCTCTCCCAGGTCCCACTCTCCCCATCACAGTCACGTCCACTCTCATAGCCTCTCCAAGGTCCCAGCCTCCAATCACAGTCACGTCCACTCTCATAGCCTCTCCCAGGTCCCAGCCTCCCCACTCCCAGTCACGCCCACTCTCATAGCCTCTCCCAGGTCCCAGCCTCCCATCACAGTCACGTCCACTCTCATAGCCTCTCCCAGGTCCCAGCCTCCCCACTCCCAGTCACGTCCACTCTCAGCCTGTCCCAGGTCCCAGCCTCCCATCACAGTCACGTCCACTCTCATAGCCTCTCCCAGGTCCCAGCTTCTCCACTCCCAGTCACGTCCACTCTCACAGCCTCTCCCAGGTCCCAGCCTCCCATCACAATCACGTCCACTCTCATAGCCTCTCCCAGGTCCCAGTCTCTCCACTCCCTGTCACGTCCAGTCTCCTAGCCTCTCACAGGTCCCACTCTCCCCATCACAGTCACGTCCACTCTCATAGCCTCTCCAAGGTCCCAGCCTCCCATCACAGTAACGTCCACTCTCATAGCCTCTCCCAGGACCCAGCCTCCCCACTCCCAGTCACACCCACTCTCATAACCTCTCCCAGGTCCCAGCCTCCCATCACAGTCACGTCCACTCTCATAGCCCCTCTCAGGTCCCATCCTCTCAATCACAGTCACGTCCACTCTCATAGCCTCTCCCAGGTCCCAGCCTCCCCATCACAGTCACGTCCATTCTCCTAGCCTCTCACAGGTCCCACTGTCCCCATCACAGTCACGTCCACTCTCATAGCCTCTCCAAGGTCCCAGCCTCCCATCACAGTAACGTCCACTCTCATAGCCTCTCCCAGGACCCAGCCTCCCCACTCCCAGTCACACCCACTCTCATAACCTCTCCCAGGTCCCGGCCTCCCATCACAGTCATGTCCACTCTCATAGCCTCTCCCAGGTCCCAGCCTTCCCACTCCCAGTCACGTCCACTCTCACCCTCTCCCAGGTCCCAGCCTCCCATCACAGTCACGTCCACTCTCATAGCCTCTCCCAGGTCCCAGCCTCTCCACTCACAGTCACGTCCACTCTCACAGCCTCTCCCAGGTCCCAGCCTCCCCACTCCCAGTCATGCCCACTCTCATAGCCTCTCCCAGGTCCCAGCCTCCCATCACAGTCACGTCCACTCTCATAGCCTCTCCCAGGTCCCAGTCTCTCCACTCCCTGTCACGTCCATTCTCATGGCCTCTCCCAGGTCCCAGCCTCCCATCACAGTTACGTCCACTCTCATAGCCTCTCCCAGGTCCCAGCCTCCCCACTCCCAATCACGTCCTCTCTCATAGCCTCTCGCAGGTCCCAGCCTCCCATCACAGTCACGTCCACTCTCATAGCCTCTCCCAGGTCCCAGCCTCCCATCACAGTCACGTCCACTCTCATAGCCTCTCCCAGGTCCCAGCCTCCCCACCACAGTCACGTCCACTCTCATAGCCTCTCCCAGGTCCCAGCCTCCCCACTCCCAGTCACGTCCACTCTTATAGCTTCTCTCAGGTCCCAGCCTCCCCATCACAGTCACGTCCACTCTCAGCCTCTCCCAGGTCCCAGCCTCCCCATCACAGTCACATCCACTCTCAGCCTCTCCCAGGTCCCAGCCTTCCCATCACAGTCACGTCCACTCTCATAGCCTCTCCCAGGCCCCAGCCTCTTCATCACAGTCACGTCCACTCTCATAGCCTCCCAGGTCCCAGCCTCTCCACTACCAGTCACGTCCACTCACATAGACTCTCCCAGGTCCCAGCCTCCCCACTCCCAGTCACGTCCACTCTCATAGCCTCCCAGGTCCCAGCCTCCCCACTCCCAGTCACGTCCACTCTCAGTCTCTCCCAGGTCCCAGCCTCCCCACTCACAGTCACGCCCACTCTCATAGGCTCTCCCAGGTCCCAGCCTCCCATTACAGTCTCGTCCACTCTCATAGCCTCTCCCAGGTCCCAGCCTCCCCATCACAGTCACGTCCACTCTTATAGCCTCACCCAGGCCCCAGTCTCTCCATCACAGTCACGTCCACTCTCATAGCCTCTCCCAGGTCCCAGCCTCCCCACTCCCAGTCACATCCACTCTCATAGCCTCTCCCAGGTCCCAGCCTCTCCACTCACATTCACGTCCACTCTCATAGCCTCTCTCAGGTCCCATCCTCCCAATCACAGTCACGTCCACTATCATAGCATCTCCCAGGTCCCAGCCTCCCCATCACAGTCACGTCCATTTTCCTAGCCTCTCCCAGGTCCCACTCTCCCCATCACAGTCACGTCCACTCTCATAGCCTCTCCAAGGTCCCAGCCTCCAATCACAGTCACGTCCACTCTCATAGCCTCTCCCAGGTCCCAGCCTCCCCACTCCCAGTCACGCCCACTCTCATAGCCTCTCCCAGGTCCCAGCCTCCCATCACAGTCACGTCCACTCTCATAGCCTCTCCCAGGTCCCAGCCTCCCCACTCCCAGTCACGTCCACTCTCAGCCTGTCCCAGGTCCCAGCCTCCCATCACAGTCACGTCCACTCTCATAGCCTCTCCCAGGTCCCAGCTTCTCCACTCCCAGTCACGTCCACTCTCACAGCCTCTCCCAGGTCCCAGCCTCCCATCACAATCACGTCCACTCTCATAGCCTCTCCTAGGTCCCAGTCTCTCCACTCCCTGTCACGTCCATTCTCCTAGCCTCTCACAGGTCCCACTCTCCCCATCACAGTCACGTCCACTCTCATAGCCTCTCCAAGGTCCCAGCCTCCCATCACAGTAACGTCCACTCTCATAGCCTCTCCCAGGACCCAGCCTCCCCACTCCCAGTCACACCCACTCTCATAACCTCTCCCAGGTCCCGGCCTCCCATCACAGTCATGTCCACTCTCATAGCCTCTCCCAGGTCCCAGCCTTCCCACTCCCAGTCACGTCCACTCTCACCCTCTCCCAGGTCCCAGCCTCCCATCACAGTCACGTCCACTCTCATAGCCTCTCCCAGGTCCCAGCCTCTCCACTCACAGTCACGTCCACTCTCACAGCCTCTCCCAGGTCCCAGCCTCCCCACTCCCAGTCATGCCCACTCTCATAGCCTCTCCCAGGTCCCAGCCTCCCATCACAGTCACGTCCATTCTCATGGCCTCTCCCAGGTCACAGCCTCCCAATCACCGTCACGTCCACTCTCATAGCCTCTCCCAAGTCCCAGCCTTCCCATCACAGTCACGTCCGCTCTCATAGCCTCTCCCAGGTCCCAGTCTCCCCGTCACAGTCACGCCCACTCTCATTGCCTCTCCCAGGTCCCAGCCTCCCCATCACAGTCACGTCCACTCTCATAGCCTCTCCCAGGTCCCAACCTCCCCGCCACAGTCACGTCCACTCTCATAGCCTCTCCCAGGTCCCAGCCTCCCCACTCCCAGTCACGCCCACTCTCATAGCCTCTCCCAGGTCCCATCCTCCCATCACAGTCACATCCACTCTCATAGCCTCTCCCAGGTCCCAGCCTGTTGACTCCCAGTCACGTCCACTCTCATAGCCTCTCCCAGGTCCCAGCCTCCCCATCACAGTCACGTCCACTCTCATAGCCTCTCCCAGGTCCCAGCCTCCCCATCACAGTCACGTCCACTCTCATAGCCTCTCCCAGGTCCCAGCCTCCCCACTCCTAGTCACATCCACTCTCATAGCCTCTCCCAGGTCCCAGCCTCCCACTCCCAGTCACGTCCACTCTCATAGCCTCTCCCAGGTCCCAGCCTCCCATCACAGTCACGTCCACTCTCATAACCTCTCCCAGGTCCCAGCCTCCCCATCACAGTCACGTCGTCTCTCACAGCCTCTCCAGATCCCAGCCCCCCCATCACAGTCACATCCCCTCTCACGTCCTCTCCCACGTCCTAGCCTCCCCACGCCCAGTCACATCCACGCTCATAGCTTCTCCCAGGTCCTAGCCTCCCATCACAGTCACGTCCACTCTCATAGCCTCTCCCAGGTCCCAGCCTCCCCACTCCTAGTCACATCCACTCTCATAGCCTCTCCCAGGTCCCAGCCTCCCAATCACAGTCACGTCCTCTCTCATAGCCTCTCCCAGGTCCCAGCCTCCCCATCACAGTCACGTCCACTCTCATAGCCTCTCCCAGGTCCCAGCCTCCCCATCACAGTCACGTCCACTCTCATAGCCTCTCCCAGGTCCCAGCCTCCCCATCACAGTCATGTCCACTCTCCTAGCCTCTCCCAGGTCCCAGCCTCCCCATCACAGTCACGTCCTCTCTCATAGCCTCTCCAGATCCCAGCCTCCCCATCACAGTCACGTCCACTCTCATAGCCTCTCCAGATCCCAGCCTCCCCACTCCCAGTCACGTCCACTCTTATAGCTTCTCCCAGGTCCCAGCCTCCCATCACAGTTACGTCCACTCTCATAGCCTCTCCCAGGTCCCAGCCTCCCCACTCCCAATCACGTCCTCTCTCATAGCCTCTCGCAGGTCCCAGCCTCCCATCACAGTCACGTCCACTCTCATAGCCTCTCCCAGGTCCCAGCCTCCCATCACAGTCACGTCCACTCTCATAGCCTCTCCCAGGTCCCAGCCTCCCCACCACAGTCACGTCCACTCTCATAGCCTCTCCCAGGTCCCAGCCTCCCCACTCCCAGTCACGTCCACTCTTATAGCTTCTCTCAGGTCCCAGCCTCCCCATCACAGTCACGTCCACTCTCAGCCTCTCCCAGGTCCCAGCCTCCCCATCACAGTCACATCCACTCTCAGCCTCTCCCAGGTCCCAGCCTTCCCATCACAGTCACGTCCACTCTCATAGCCTCTCCCAGGCCCCAGCCTCTTCATCACAGTCACGTCCACTCTCATAGCCTCCCAGGTCCCAGCCTCTCCACTACCAGTCACGTCCACTCACATAGACTCTCCCAGGTCCCAGCCTCCCCACTCCCAGTCACGTCCACTCTCATAGCCTCCCAGGTCCCAGCCTCCCCACTCCCAGTCACGTCCACTCTCAGTCTCTCCCAGGTCCCAGCCTCCCCACTCACAGTCACGCCCACTCTCATAGCCTCTCCCAGGTCCCAGCCTCCCATCACAGTCTCGTCCACTCTCATAGCCTCTCCCAGGTCCCAGCCTCCCCATCACAGTCACGTCCACTCTTATAGCCTCACCCAGGCCCCAGTCTCTCCATCACAGTCACGTCCACTCTCATAGCCTCTCCCAGGTCCCAGCCTCCCCACTCCCAGTCACATCCACTCTCATAGCCTCTCCCAGGTCCCAGCCTCTCCACTCACATTCACGTCCACTCTCATAGCCTCTCTCAGGTCCCATCCTCCCAATCACAGTCACGTCCACTATCATAGCATCTCCCAGGTCCCAGCCTCCCCATCACAGTCACGTCCATTTTCCTAGCCTCTCCCAGGTCCCACTCTCCCCATCACAGTCACGTCCACTCTCATAGCCTCTCCAAGGTCCCAGCCTCCAATCACAGTCACGTCCACTCTCATAGCCTCTCCCAGGTCCCAGCCTCCCCACTCCCAGTCACGCCCACTCTCATAGCCTCTCCCAGGTCCCAGCCTCCCATCACAGTCACGTCCACTCTCATAGCCTCTCCCAGGTCCCAGCCTCCCCACTCCCAGTCACGTCCACTCTCAGCCTGTCCCAGGTCCCAGCCTCCCATCACAGTCACGTCCACTCTCATAGCCTCTCCCAGGTCCCAGCTTCTCCACTCCCAGTCACGTCCACTCTCACAGCCTCTCCCAGGTCCCAGCCTCCCATCACAATCACGTCCACTCTCATAGCCTCTCCCAGGTCCCAGTCTCTCCACTCCCTGTCACGTCCATTCTCATGGCCTCTCCCAGGTCACAGCCTCCCCATCACAGTCACGTCCACTCTCATAGCCTCTCCCAGGTCCCAGCCTCCCCATCACAGTCATGTCCGCTCTCATAGCCTCTCCCAGGTCCCAGTCTCCCCATCACAGTCACGCCCACTCTCATAGCCTCTCCCAGGTCCAGCCTCCCCATCACAGTCACGTCCACTCTCATAGCCTCTCCCAGGTCCCAGCCTCCCCACTCCCAGTCACGCCCACTCTCATAGCCTCTCCCAGGTCCCAGCCTGTTGACTCCCAGTCACGTCCACTCTCATAGCCTCTCCCAGGTCCCAGCCTCCCCATCACAGTCACGTCCACTCTCATAGCCTCTCCCAGGTCCCAGCCTCCCCATCACAGTCACGTCCACTCTCATAGCCTCTCCCAGGTCCCAACCTCCCTACTCCCAGTCACGTCCACACTCATAGCCTAGCCCAGGTCCCAGCCTCCCCATCACACTCACGTCCACTCTCATAGCTTCTCCCAGGTCCTAGCCTCCCCATCACAGTCACGTCCACTCTCATAGCTTCTCCCAGGTCCCAGCCTCCCCGCCACAGTCACGTCCACTCTCATAGCCTCTCCCAGGTCCCAGCCTCCCCACTCCTAGTCACATCCACTCTCATAGCCTCTCCCAGGTCCCAGCCTCCCACTCCCAGTCACGTCCACTCTCATAGCCTCTCCCAGGTCCCAGCCTCCCATCACAGTCACATCCACTCTCATAGCCTCTCCCAGGTCCCAGCCTCCCCATCACAGTCACGTCGTCTCTCATAGCCTCTCCAGATCCCAGCCTCCCCATCACAGTCACATCCACTCTCATAGCCTCTCCCAGGTCCCAGCCTCCCCACTCCCAGTCACGTCCACGCTCATAGCTTCTCCCAGGTCCTAGCCTCCCCATCACAGTCACGTCCACTCTCATAGTCTCTCCCAGGTCCCAGCCTCCCCGCCACAGTCACGTCCACTCTCATAGCCTCTCCCAGCTCCCAGCCTCTCCACTCACATTCACGTCCACTCTCATAGCCCCTCTCAGGTCCCATCCTCTCAATCACAGTCACGTCCACTCTCATAGCCTCTCCCAGGTCCCAGCCTCCCCATCACAGTCACGTCCATTCTCCTAGCCTCTCCCAGGTCCCACTCTCCCCATCACAGTCACGTCCACTCTCATAGCCTCTCCAAGGTCCCAGCCTCCCATCACAGTAACGTCCACTCTCATAGCCTCTCCCAGGACCCAGCCTCCCCACTCCCAGTCACACCCACTCTCATAACCTCTCCCAGGTCCCGGCCTCCCATCACAGTCACGTCCACTCTCATAGCCTCTCCCAGGTCCCAGCCTTCCCACTCCCAGTCACGTCCACTCTCACCCTCTCCCAGGTCCCAGCCTCCCATCACAGTCACGTCCACTCTCATAGCCTCTCCCAGGTCCCAGCCTCTCCACTCACAGTCACGTCCACTCTCACAGCCTCTCCCAGGTCCCAGCCTCCCCACTCCCAGTCATGCCCACTCTCATAGCCTCTCCCAGGTCCCAGCCTCCCATCACAGTCACGTCCACTCTCATAGCCTCTCCCAGGTCCCAGTCTCTCCACTCCCTGTCACGTCCATTCTCATGGCCTCTCCCAGGTCACAGCCTCCCAATCACCGTCACGTCCACTCTCATAGCCTCTCCCAAGTCCCAGCCTTCCCATCACAGTCACGTCCGCTCTCATAGCCTCTCCCAGGTCCCAGTCTCCCCGTCACAGTCACGCCCACTCTCATAGCCTCTCCCAGGTCCCAGCCTCCCCATCACAGTCACGTCCACTCTCATAGCCTCTCCCAGGTCCCAACCTCCCCGCCACAGTCACGTCCACTCTCATAGCCTCTCCCAGGTCCCAGCCTCCCCACTCCCAGTCACGCCCACTCTCATAGCCTCTCCCAGGTCCCATCCTCCCATCACAGTCACGTCCACTCTCATAGCCTCTCCCAGGTCCCAGCCTGTTGACTCCCAGTCACGTCCACTCTCATAGCCTCTCCCAGGTCCCAGTCTCCCCATCACAGTCACGTCCACTCTCATAGCCTCTCCCAGGTCCCAGCCTCCCCATCACAGTCACGTCCACTCTCATAGCCTCTCCCAGGTCCCAGCCTCCCCACTCCTAGTCACATCCACTCTCATAGCCTCTCCCAGGTCCCAGCCTCCCACTCCCAGTCACGTCCACTCTCATAGCCTCTCCCAGGTCCCAGCCTCCCATCACAGTCACGTCCACTCTCATAACCTCTCCCAGGTCCCAGCCTCCCCATCACAGTCACGTCGTCTCTCACAGCCTCTCCAGATCCCAGCCCCCCCATCACAGTCACATCCCCTCTCACGTCCTCTCCCACGTCCTAGCCTCCCCACGCCCAGTCACATCCACGCTCATAGCTTCTCCCAGGTCCTAGCCTCCCATCACAGTCACGTCCACTCTCATAGCCTCTCCCAGGTCCCAGCCTCCCTATCACAGTCATGTCCACTCTCATAGCCTCTCCCAGGTCCCAGCCTCCCCATCACAGTCACGTCCTCTCTCATAGCCTCTCCAGATCCCAGCCTCCCCATCACAGTCACGTCCACTCTCATAGCCTCTCCAGATCCCAGCCTCACCACTCCCAGTCACGTCCACTCTTATAGCTTCTCCCAGGTCCCAGCCTCCCATCACAGTGACGTCCACTCTCATAGCCTCTCCCAGGTCCCAGCCTCCCCACTCCCAGTCACGTCCTCTCTCATAGCCTCTCCCAGGTCCCAGCCTCCCATCACAGTCACGTCCACTCTCATAGCCTCTGTAGGAAAGTACCATCTTGCCTGGCATGTTACCCCCATTTTTCACTGTATATATGTTGTTTTAGTTGTATGTGTCACTGGGACCCTGTCACCCAGGGCCCCAGTGCTCATAAGTGTGCCTGAATGTGTTACCTGTGTAGTGACTAACTGTCTCACTGAGGCTCTGCTAATCAGAACCTCAGTGGTTATGCTCTCTCATTTCTTTCAAATTGTCACTAACAGGCTAGTGACCAATTTTACCAATTTACATTGGCTTACTGGAACACCCTTATAATTCCCTAGTATATGGTACTGAGGTACCCAGGGTATTGGGGTTCCAGGAGATCCCTATGGGCTGCAGCATTTCTTTTGCCACCCATAGGGAGCTCTGACAATTCTTACACAGACCTGCCACTGCAGCCTGAGTGAAATAACGTCCACGTTATTTCACAGCCATTTTACACTGCACTTAAGTAACTTATAAGTCACCTATATGTCTAACCTTTACCTGGTAAAGGTTAGGTGCTAAGTTACTTAGTGTGAGGGCACCCTGGCACTAGCCAAGGTGCCCCCACATTGTTCAGGGCCAATTCCCCGGACTTTGTGAGTGCGGGGACACCATTACACGTGTGCACTACATATAGGTCACTACCTATATGTAGCTTCATAATGGTAACTCCGAATATGGCCATGTAACATGTCTATGATCATGGAATTGCCCCCTCTATGCCATCCTGGCATAGTTGGCACAATCCCATGATCCCAGTGGTCTGTAGCACAGACCCTGGTACTGCCAAACTGCCTTTTCAGGGGTTTCACTGCAGCTGCTGCTGCTGCCAACCCCTCAGACAGGCTTCTGCCCTCCTGGGGTCCAGCCAGGCCTGGCCCAGGATGGCAGAACAAAGGACTTCCTCTGAGAGAGGGTGTAACACCCTCTCCCTTTGGAAAATGGTGTGAAGGCAGGGGAGGAGTAGCCTCCCCCAGCCTCTGGAAATGCTTTTATAGGCACTTTTGGTGCCCATTTCTGCATAAGCCAGTCTACACCGGTCCAGGGACCCCTTAGCCCTGCTCTGGCGCGAAACTGGACAAAGGAAAGGGGAGTGACCACTCCCCTGACCTGCACCTCCCCTGGGAGGTGTCCAAAGCTCCTCCAGTGTGCTCCAGACCTCTGCCATCTTGGAAACAGAGGTGCTGCTGGCACACTGGACTGCTCTGAGTGGCCAGTGCCACCAGGTGACGTCAGAGACTCCTTCTGATAGGCTCCTTCAGGTGTTGCTAGCCTATCCTCTCTCCTAGGTAGCCAAACCCTCTTTTCTGGCTATTTAGGGTCTCTGTCTCTGGGGAAACTTTAGATAACGAATGCAAGAGCTCATCTGAGTTCCTCTGCATCTCTCTCTTCACCTTCTGCCAAGGAATCGACTGCTGACCGCGCTGGAAGCCTGCAAAACTGCAACATAGTAGCAAAGACGACTACTGCAACTCTGTTACGCTGATCCTGCCGCCTTCTCGACTGTTTTCCTGGTGGTGCATGCTGTGGGGGTAGTCTGCCTCCTCTCTGCACTAGAAGCTCCGAAGAAACCTCCCGTGGGTCGACGGAATCTTCCCCCTTCAACCGCAGGCACCAAAAAGCTGCATTACCGGTCCCTTGGGTCTCCTCTCAGCACGACGAGCGAGGTCCCTCGAATCCAGCAACGGTGTCCAAGTGACCCTCACAGTCCAGTGACTCTTCAGTCCAAGTTTGGTGGAGGTAAGTCCTTGCCTCCCCACGCCAGACTGCATTGCTGGGAACCGCGACTTTTGCAGCTACTCCGGCCCCTGTGCACTTCCGGCGGAAATCCTTTGTGCACAGCCAAGCCTGGGTCCACGGCACTCTAACCTGCATTGCACGACTTTCTAAGTTGGTCTCCGGCGACGTGGGACTCCTTTGTGCAACTTCGGGTGAGCACCGTTTCACGCATCCTCGTAGTGCCTGTTTCTGGCACTTCTCCGGGTGCTACCTGCTGCTGAGAAGGCTCCTTGTCTTGCTTGACATCCCCTCTCTCTCCTGACGCAATTTGCGACATCCTGGTCCCTCCTGGGCCACAGCAGCATCCAAAAACGTTTACAGCACGATTTGCAGCTAGCAAGGCTTGTTGGCGGTCTTTCGGCGGGAAAACACTTCTGCACGACTCTCCACGGCGTGAGGGATCCGTCCTCCAAAGGGGAAGTCTCTAGCCCTTGTCGTTCCTGCAGAAACCTAAGCTTCTTCTGTCCAGTAGAAGCTTCTTTGCACCCACAGCTGGCATTTCCTGGGCATCTGCCCATCTCCGACTTGCTTGTGACTTTTGGACTTGGTCCCCTTGTTCCACAGGTACCCTCGACTGGAAATCCATCGTTGTTGCATTGCTGGTTTGTGTCTTTCCTGCAGAATTCCCCTTTCACGACTTCTATGTCCTTTGGGGAACTTTAGTGCACTTTGCACTCACTTTTCAGGGTCTTGGGGTGGGCTATTTTTCTAACCCTTACTATTTTCTAATAGTCCCAGCGACCCTCTACAAGGTCACATAGGTTTGGGGTCCATTCGTGGTTCGCATTCCACTTTTGGAGTATATGGTTTGTGTTGCCCCTATCCCTATGTGTCCCCATTGCATCCTATTGTAACTATACATTGTTTGCACTGTTTTCTAAGACTATACTGCATATTTTTGGTATTGTGTACATATATCTTGTGTATATTTCCTATCCTCTCACTGAGGGTACACTCTGAGATACTTTGGCATATTGTCATAAAAATAAAGTACCTTTATTTTTAGTATAACTGTGTATTGTGTTTTCTTATGATATTGTGCATATGACACTAAGTGGTACTGTAGGAGCTTCACTCGTCTCCTAGTTCAGCCTAAGCTGCTCTGCTAAGCTACCATTATCTATCAGCCTATGCTGCTAGACACCCTATACACTTATAAGGGATAACTGGGCCTGGTGCAAGGTGCAAGTACCCCTAGGAACTCACTACAAGCCAGTCCAGCCTCCTACAGCCTCTCCCAGGTCCCAGCCTCCCATCACAGTCACGTCCACTCTCATAGCCTCTCCCAGGTCCCAGCCTCTCCACCACAGTCACGTCCACTCTCATAGCCTCTCCTAGGTCCCAGCCTCCCCACTCCCAGTCACGTCCACTCTTATAGCTTCTCCCAGGTCCCAGCCTCCCCATCACAGTCACGTCCACTCTCAGCCTCTCCCAGGTCCCAGCCTCCCAATCACAGTCACGTCCACTCTCAGCCTCTCCCAGGTACCAGCCTTCCCATCACAGTCACGTCCACTCTCATAGCCTCTCCCAGGTACCAGCCTCCCATCACAGTCACGTCCACTCTCATAGCCTCTCCCAGGTCCCAGCCTCCCCATCACAGTAACGTCCACTCTCATAGCCTCTCCCAGGTCCTAGCCTCCCTACTCCCAGTCACGTCCACACTCATAGCCTCTCCCAGCTCCCAGCCTCCCCATCACACTCACGTCCACTCTCATAGCTTCTCCCAGGTCCTAGCCTCCCCATCACAGTCACGTCCACTCTCATAGCTTCTCCCAGGTCCCAGCCTCCCCATCACAGTCACGTCCACTCTCATAGCTTCTCCCAGGTCCTAGCCTCCCCATCACAGTCACGTCCACTCTCATAGCCTCTCCCAGGTCCCAGCCTCCCCGCCACAGTCACGTCCACTCTCATAGCCTCTCCCAGGTCCCAGCCTCCCCACTCCTAGTCACATGCACTCTCATAGCCTCTCCCAGGTCCCAGCATCCCACTCCCAGTCACGTCCACTCTCATAGCCTCTCCCAGTTCCCAGCCTCCCCATCACAGTCACGTCGTCTCTCATAGCCTCTCCAGATCCCAGCCTCCCCATCACAGTCATGTCCACTCTCATAGCCTCTCCCAGGTCCCAGCCTCCCATCACAGTCACGTCCACTCTCATAGCCTCTCCCAGGTCCCAGCCTCCCCACTCCCAGTCACGTCCACTCTTATAGCTTCTCCCAGGTCCCAGCCTCCCATCACAGTCACGTCCACTCTCATAGCCTCTCCCAGGTCCCAGCCTCCCATCACAGTCTCGTCCACTCTCATAGCCTCTCCCAGGTCCCAGCCTCCCATCACAGTCACGTCCACTCTCATAGCCTCTCTCAGGTCCCAGCCTCCCCACCACAGTCACGTCCACTCTCATAGCCTCTCCCAGGTCCCAGCCTCACCACCACAGTCACGTCCACTCTCAGCCTCTCCCAGGTCCCAGCCTCCCAATCACAGTCACGTCCTCTCTCATAGCCTCTCCCAGGTCCCAGCCTCCCCATCACAGTCACGTCCTCTATCATAGCCTCTCCCAGGTCCCAGCCTCCCACTCCCAGTCACGTCCACTCTCATAGCCTCTCCCAGGTCCCAGCCTCCCCATCACAGTCACGTCGTCTCTCATAGCCTCTCCAGATCCCAGCCTCCCCATCACAGTCACGTCCACTCTCATAGCCTCTCCCAGGTCCCAGCCTCCCATCACAGTCACGTCCACTCTCATAGCCTCTCCCAGGTCCCAGCCTCCCATCACAGTCACGTCCACTCTCATAGCCTCTCCCAGGTCCCAGCCTCTTCATCACAGTCACGTCCACTCTCATAGCCTCTCCCAGGTCCCAGCCTCCCCATCACAGTCACGTCCACTCTCATAGCCTCTCCCAGGTCCCAGCCTCCCCATCACAGTCACGTCGTCTCTCATAGCCTCTCCAGATCCCAGCCTCCCCATCACAGTCACGTCCACTCTCATAGCCTCTCCCAGGTCCCAGCCTCCCATCACAGTCACGTCCACTCTCATAGCCTCTTCCAGGTCCCAGCCTCCCATCACAGTCACGTCCACTCTCACAGCCTCTCCCAGGTCCCAGCCTCCCCACTCCTAGTCACATCCACTCTCATAGCCTCTCCCAGGTCCCAGCCTCCCCCTCACAGTCACGTCCTCTCTCATAGCCTCTCCAGATCCCAGCCTCCCCATCACAGTCACGTCCACTCTCATAGCCTCTCCCAGGTCCCAGCCTCCCCATCACAGTCACGTCCACTCTCATAGCCTCTAGCAGGTCCCAGCCTCCCAATCACAGTCACGTCCACTCTCAGCCTCTCCCAGGTCCCAGCCTCTCCACCACAGTCACGTCCACTCTCATAGCCTCCCAGGCCCCAGCCTTCCATCAGAGTCACGTCCACTCTCATAGTCTCTCCCAGGCCCCATCCTCCTCACCACTACTTTCTCTTCCACTCTCATTGCCTCTCCCAGTTTCTTCAACTCTGACAGCCTCTCCCAGGCCCTCCCATGCTGGCTGTCAGCACCGTCGGCCCCCCTATCCCGGCCCACGCCAGCTTGTTTTTCCAGCCGACTTGTGCAATGAGATTTACGGGAAATCCGCGAATCAATCTCCCTTAATGTTTAACTCCCCCTCCAGGGGCCGGACAGCCCCCCTCTACCCTGAGACTCCCACCCCTGTCTGTGCAGGTCCAGAGCCCTCTGTGCACAGGTTCACAACCCAGAGGACATCACAGCCCCAGGTAAGAGCCCTCAGCTCTCCCCCGTCAGCTCACCACCCTTCACCCACTCTCTCTCCTGGAGCCGGGCAGCCCTCCTCTACCCTGAGACTCCCACCCCTCTCTGTGCAGGTCCAGAGCCCTCTGTGCACAGGTTCACAACCCAGAGGACATCACAGCCCCAGGTAAGAGCCCTCAGCTCTCCCCCGTCAGCTCACCACCCTTCACCCACTCTCTCCCCAGGAGCCGGACAGCCCTCCTATGCCCTCACACCCTCTTGCAGGTCCAGAGCCCCAGCCTCCAGGTAAGAGACCTCAGCTCTCGACCCTTCACTCCACTCTCCCTCTAGGGGTCGGCCATCCCCCTCTACCCTCACACCTCACTTCTTGCAGGTCCAGAGCCCCAGCCTCCTGGTAAGAGACCTCAGATCTTCCAATCAGCTCTCCACTCTTCACCTACTCTCTCTCCAGGAGACGGACAGACCTCCTCTACCCTGAGACTCTCACCCCTCTCTGTACAGGTCCAGAGCCCTCTGTGCACAGGGTCACAACCCACAGGACCGCACAGCCCAGGTGAGAGACTCCAGATCTCCCCCATCACCTCGCCACCCTTCTTGTAGCTCACTCCCCCTCCAGGGGCCGCGAGCCCCCATCTACTCTCCCCCCTTACCCCGTGCAGGTACATAGCACAGAGTCCCAGGTAAGAGACTCCAGCTCTCTCCCATCAGCTCAAGACCGTTCAACCAAGTCCCCCCCAGGGGCCGGCCAGCCCCTCCTACCCTCACACTTCTCACCTCTCTATGTAGGTCCCCAGACCCAGGTAAGAGACCTCAGCTCTCTCCCATCAGCTTCAGTCTGTCTCTCTTCTTCCCTCTCCCCAGCCTTGCTCCTCTCCCCCATCTCTTCGCTGTCGCTCCCTCCACTAACAGTAACCAGTGTAATCGCTCACCTATTTACCGTGAAACCTCTTTCCTTTCACTTCACCTCTCTATCATTCGTTCCTCCTTCTCCCCCTCTCTGTCCTTTTCCTACGTTCCTCCACACCTTCCCTTCTCCAGTCTCCTGTCCCTGCGCACCCCCTCCCCATGCCCTCCCTACCCTCACCCCTTTGCAGCCCCTCCCCCTCTTTTCTTCCCTCCTCTCGCGGTGTCGACATGTTTGGACTCAGAAGGAGGTGCGGGGGTGTGGGGCAGCCCCCCGCTTTCATGCTTTGTTTTTTTGGGGTGAATTCATTAGAGTTTGGTGATGGGTGGTGCAGCTGTGGAGACCTAGAGTTTGGTGATGGGAGGTGCAGTTGGAAAGACCTGGAGTTTGGTGATGGGAGGTGCAGCAGTAGAGGCCTAGAGTTTGGTGATGGGTGGTTGTGAGAAGGTAGCCTCTTTCTAGCCTTGTTACCCCCACTTTTGGCCTGTTTGTGAGTGTATGTCAGGGTGTTTGTCACTGTTTTCACTGTCTCACTGGGATCCTGATAGACAGGCCTCAGTGCTCATAGTGAAAACACCATGTTTTCAGTATGGTTGTTATGTGTCACTGGGATCCTGCTAGTCAGGACCCCAGTGCTCATAGGTTTGTGGCCTATATGTATGTGTCACTGGGACCCTGTCACACAGGGCCCCAGTGCTCATAGGTGTGCATGTATATGTTCCCTGTGTGGTGCCTAACTGTCTCACTGAGGCTCTGCTAACCAGAACCTCAGTGGTTATGCTCTCTCATTACTTTCAAATTGTCACTAACAGGCTAGTGACCATTTTTACCAATTTACATTGGCTTACTGGAATACCCTTATAATTCCCTAGTATATGGTACTGAGGTACCCAGGGTATTGGGGTTCCAGGAGATCCCTATGGGCTGCAGCATTTCTTTTGCCACCCATAGGGAGCTCTGACAATTCTTACACAGGCCTGCCACGGCAGCCTGAGTGAAATAACGTCCACGTTATTTCACAGCCATTTTACACTGCACTTAAGTAACTTATAAGTCACCTATATGTCTAACCTTTACCTGGTAAAGGTTAGGTGCAAAGTTACTTAGTGTGTGGGCACCCTGGCACTAGCCAAGGTGCCCCCACATTGTTCAGAGCCAATTCACTGAACTTTGTGAGTGCGGGGACACCATTACACGCGTGCACTACATATAGGTCACTACCTATATGTAGCTTCACCATGGTAACTCCGAATATGGCCATGTAACATGTCTATGATCATGGAATTGCCCCCTCTATGCCATCCTGGCATTGTTGGTACAATTCCATGATCCCAGTGGTCTGTAGCACAGACCCTGGTACTGCCAGACTGCCCTTCCTGGGGTTTCACTGCAGCTGCTGCTGCTGCCAACCCCTCAGACAGGCAGCTGCCCTCCTGGGGTCCAGCCAGGCCTGGCCCAGGATGGCAGAACAAAGAACTTCCTCTGAGAGAGGGTGTGACACCCTCTCCCTTTGGAAAATGGTGTGAAGGCAGGGGAGGAGTAGCCTCCCCCAGCCTCTGGAAATGCTTTGTTGGGCACAGATGTGCCCAATTCTGCATAAGCCAGTCTACACCGGTTCAGGGACCCCTTAGCCCCTGCTCTGGCGCGAAACTGGACAAAGGAAAGGGGAGTGACCACTCCCCTGACCTGCACCTCCCCTGGGAGGTGTCCAGAGCTCCTCCAGTGTGCTCCAGACCTCTGCCATCTTGGAAACAGAGGTGCTGCTGGCACACTGGACTGCTCTGAGTGGCCAGTGCCACCAGGTGACGTCAGAGACTCCTTGTGATAGGCTCCTTCAGGTGTTAGTAGCCTTTCCTCTCTCCTAGGTAGCCAAACCCTCTTTTCTGGCTATTTAGGGTCTCTGTCTCTGGGGAAACTTCAGATAACGAATGCATGAGCTCAGCCGAGTTCCTCTGCATCTCCCTCTTCACCTTCTGATAAGGAATCGACCGCTGACCGCGCTGGAAGCCTGCAAACCTGCAACATAGTAGCAAAGACGACTACTGCAACTCTGTAACGCTGATCCTGCCGCCTTCTCGACTGTTTTCCTGCTTGTGCATGCTGTGGGGGTAGTCTGCCTCCTCTCTGCACCTGAAGCTCCGAAGAAATCTCCCGTGGGTCGACGGAATCTTCCCCCTGCAACCGCAGGCACCAAAAAGCTGCATTACCGGTCCCTTGGGTCTCCTCTCAGCACGACGAGCGAGGTCCCTCGAATCCAGCGACACCGTCCAAGTGACCCCCACAGTCCAGTGACTCTTCAGCCCAAGTTTGGTGGAGGTAAGTCCTTGCCTCACCTCGCTGGGCTGCATTGCTGGGAACCGCGACTTTGCAAGCTACTCCGGCCCCTGTGCACTTCCGGCGGAAATCCTTCGTGCATAGCCAAGCCTGGGTCCACGGCACTCTAACCTGCATTGCACGACTTTCTAAGTTGGTCTCCGGCGACGTGGGACTCCTTTGTGCAACTTCGGTGAGCACCGTTTCACGCATCCTCGTAGTGCCTGTTTCTGGCACTTCTCCGGGTGCTACCTGCTTCAGTGAGGGCTCTTTGTCTTGCTCGACGTCCTCTCTTTCTGCAGGTCCAATTTGCGACCTCCTGGTCCCTCCTGGGCCCCAGCAGCGTCCAAAAACGCCAAACGCACGATTTGCGTGTAGCAAGGCTTGTTGGCGTCCATCCGGCGGGAAAACACTTCTGCACGACTCTCCAAGGCGTGGGGGATCCATCCTCCAAAGGGGAAGTCTCTAGCCCTTGTCGTTCCTGCAGTATTCACAGCTCTTCAGCCTAGTAAGAGCTTCTTTCTTGGGCATCTGCCCAGCTACGAGCTGCTTGTGACTTTTGGACTTGGTCCCCTTGTTCCACAGGTACCCTCAGTCAGGAATCCATCGTTGTTGCATTGCTGATTTGTGTTTTCCTTGCATTTTCCCTCTAACACGACTATTTTGTCCTTAGGGGAACTTTGGTGCACTTTGCACTCACTTTTCAGGGTCTTGGGGAGGGTTATTTTTCTAACTCTCACTATTTTCTGATAGTCCCAGCGACCCTCTACAAGGTCACATAGGTTTGGGGTCCATTCGTGGTTCACATTCCACTTTTGGAGTATATGGTTTGTGTTGCCCCTATCCCTATGTTTCCCCATTGCATCCTATTGTAACTATACATTGTTTGCACTGTTTTCTAAGACTATACTGCATATTTTTGCTATTGTGTATATATATCTTGTGTATATTTCCTATCCTCTCACTGAGGGTACACTCTAAGATACTTTGGCATATTGTCATAAAAATAAAGTACCTTTATTTTTAGTATAACTGTGTATTGTGTTTTCTTATGATATTGTGCATATGACACTAGGTGGTACTGTAGTAGCTTCACACGTCTCCTAGTTCAGCCTGAGCTGCTTTGCTAAGCTACCATTATCTATCAGCCTAAGCTGCTAGACACCCTATACACTAATAAGGGATAACTGGGCCTGGTGCAAGGTGCAAGTACCCCTTGGTACTCACTACAAGCCAGTCCAGCCTCCTACATTGGTTGTGCAGCGGTGGGATAAGTGCTTGAGACTACTTACCACTCTTGTCATTGTACTTTTCATAAGAGAAAAATATACAAAACAAGGTCAGTGTATATACACATAGCCAAAAAGTTTTGCATTTCCTCTTTTCACTCTTTTCTAAGTGCTGAAAAGTACTTCTAAACTTTCAAAAAGTTCTTAAAAGTTTAAAAAGTTTTTTCTGTCTTTCCAAAAAGTTCTGAAAACTTTTTTCTCTTTTTCTATCACTTTAACTCTCTCTAAAAAATGTCTGGCACAGGAAAAAATGTTGAACTGTCCAAACTTGCATATGATCACCTTAGCTGGAAAGGAGCAAGGAGTCTCTGCATAGAGAGAGGTTTGAGTGTAGGGAAGAATCCTTCCTTAGAACTGTTAATTAATATGCTTAGAGTACAGGATAAGGCCATAAGTGCCCAATCTGGTGAAAAAGTAGCTAATGGTTCTCAATCTGATCCAGGGACTCCCCCAGGAAAAGGTTCAGGAAAGAAACTTCTCAGCCTGCCCATTACTAGACAGTCTAGCATAGTTGGTACAGAGGTTGAATCACACCATACTGATGGTGTGCTCTCACATTATACTGGTAGCCAAGCTGTTAGGGTGCCCTCTGTAAGGGACAGGTCTCCTTCTGTTCATTCCCATCATACCTCTGTATCTAGAAATGTCCCTCCCACCCACCCTGATGACAGATTGTTAGAAAGGGAGCTCAATAGATTGAGAGTGGAACAAACCAGACTGAAGCTCAAGAAGCAACAGCTGGATTTGGATAGACAGTCTTTAGAATTAGAGAAGGAAAGACAGAAGTTGGGTTTAGATACCCATGGTGGCAGCAGCAGTATTCCCCATAGTCATCCTGCAAAAGAGCATGATTCCAGGAATCTGCACAAGATAGTTCCCCCTTATAAGGAGGGGGATGACATTAACAAGTGGTTTGCTGCACTTGAGAGGGCCTGTGTTGTACAGGATGTCCCTCAAAGGCAGTGGGCTGCTATCCTATGGCTATCATTTAGTGGAAAGGGTAGGGATAGACTCCTTACTGTGAAAGAAAGTGATGCCAATAATTTTACAGTTCTTAAGAATGCACTCCTGGATGGTTATGGCTTAACCACTGAACAGTACAGGATAAAGTTCAGAGAGACCAAAAAGGAGTCTTCACAAGACTGGGTTGATTTCATTGACCATTCAGTGAAGGCCTTGGAGGGGTGGTTACATGGCAGTAAAGTTACTGATTATGAAAGCCTGTATAACACAATCCTGAGAGAGCATATACTTAATAATTGTGTGTCTGATTTGTTGCATCAGTACCTGGTAGACTCTGATCTGACCTCTCCCCAAGAATTGGGAAAGAAGGCAGACAAATGGGTCAGAACAAGGGTGAACAGAAAAGTTCATACAGGGGGTGACAAAGATGGCAATAAGAAGAAAGATGGTGAAAAATCTCAAGATAAGCATGGGGATAAGGGTAAAACCAAAGATCCCACTTCAAATCTTAAACACTCTTCAGAGGGTGCGGATAAAACAAATTCTTCCTCTTCTTCCCAACCTGCACACATTAAAAAGCCTTGGTGCTTTGTGTGTAAAAACAGAGGCCATAGGCCAGGGGATAAGTCCTGTCCAGGTAAACCCCCTGAGCCTACCACCACTAATACATCAAGCTCTAGTGCCCCTAGCAGTAGTGGTACTAGTGGTGGGACTGCTGGCAACAGTCAAGCAAAGGGTGTAGTTGGGTTCACTTATGGGTCCATAGTGGAAACTGATGTCATCAGTCCCAAGACAGTTTCTGTCACACCTAGTGGCATTGGCCTTGCCACACTGGCTGCTTGTCCCCTTACAATGGATAAGTACAGGCAGACAGTTTCAATAAATGGTGTTGAGGCCTTGGCCTACAGGGACACAGGTGCCAGTTTCACTTTGGTGACTGACAACCTAGTGCACCCTGATCAACACATCATTGGACAACAGTATAAAATTATTGATGTCCATAACTCCACTAAGTTTCTTCCCTTAGCTATAATTCAGTTTAGTTGGGGTGGAGTTACTGGCCCTAAGCAGGTGGTGGTATCACCTAGCTTACCTGTAGACTGTCTCTTAGGTAATGACCTAGAGGCCTCAGGTTGGGCTGATGTAGAGTTTTATGCCCATGCAGCCATGCTGGGCATCCCTGAGGAATTGTTCCCTCTCATTTCAAGTGAAATGAAAAAGCAAAGGAGAGAAGGCCTGAAAACTCAGGATCCCTCTCCATCAACAGGTAAAAAGGGTATCACAGTATCCCCTAACCACCCTACCATTCAGGATACCATTCCTGTGGTGGGAGAAACCTCTCCTGGGGTGGCACCTGTTCCAAGGGAATCATCAGTTGGCAAAACTGTACTCCCTGAGGTGGAAGTACCTCTCTGTGGGATAACTAACATTGGTGAGAAAAAGAGCACCATTTTAGTTAACATGGAGCATCCCTCCAACCCTCCCAGAGAAACTTTAGTGCAGAAACTCTGCACTGCCTCACAACACTTAGGACAGCATCCCTGCCCTAGTGTGGAGCTGATAGGACAGCATCCCTGCCCTGCTCCAACTCAAGAGAAACAGCATCCCTGTTCTCTCTTCCAGCCAAATGGACAAAGTTTTTGTCCAGCTATGGCTTTACTGAGACAGCATCCCTGTCTGGCATTTCCATCACTACAAATAGGTTCAGTGGACAATTCCCACTGCTCTAAACTAAAACTTACTGATAGAAACTCTGAAAATACATCTTCACATTGTTGCTTAGCTAAAAAACTTCAAACAGGGTGGTTTACATCCCCACAGGGAAGTAACCATATAGTGGATGATAAAGGGAGTAACCAGTCTATTGCAGAGCTACTCTCTACTTATCACCACTTAGACAATAAAGTCTCAACTGGCCAAGGTTAGCCTTATTGTCCTTCGTTTGGGGGGGGGTTGTGTGAGAAGGTAGCCTCTTTCTAGCCTTGTTACCCCCACTTTTGGCCTGTTTGTGAGTGTATGTCAGGGTGTTTGTCACTGTTTTCACTGTCTCACTGGGATCCTGATAGACAGGCCTCAGTGCTCATAGTGAAAACACCATGTTTTCAGTATGGTTGTTATGTGTCACTGGGATCCTGCTAGTCAGGACCCCAGTGCTCATAGGTTTGTGGCCTATATGTATGTGTCACTGGGACCCTGTCACACAGGGCCCCAGTGCTCATCGGTGTGCATGTATATGTTCCCTGTGTGGTGCCTAACTGTCTCACTGAGGCTCTGCTAACCAGAACCTCAGAGGTTATGCTCTCTCATTACTTTCAAATTGTCACTAACAGGCTAGTGACCATTTTTACCAATTTACATTGGCTTACTGGAATACCCTTATAATTCCCTAGTATATGGTACTGAGGTACCCAGGGTATTGGGGTTCCAGGAGATCCCTATGGGCTGCAGCATTTCTTTTGCCACCCATAGGGAGCTCTGACAATTCTTACACAGGCCTGCCACGGCAGCCTGAGTGAAATAACGTCCACGTTATTTCACAGCCATTTTACACTGCACTTAAGTAACTTATAAGTCACCTATATGTCTAACCTTTACCTGGTAAAGGTTAGGTGCAAAGTTACTTAGTGTGTGGGCACCCTGGCACTAGCCAAGGTGCCCCCACATTGTTCAGAGCCAATTCACTGAACTTTGTGAGTGCGGGGACACCATTACACGCGTGCACTACATATAGGTCACTACCTATATGTAGCTTCACCATGGTAACTCCGAATATGGCCATGTAACATGTCTATGATCATGGAATTGCCCCCTCTATGCCATCCTGGCATTGTTGGTACAATTCCATGATCCCAGTGGTCTGTAGCACAGACCCTGGTACTGCCAGACTGCCCTTCCTGGGGTTTCACTGCAGCTGCTGCTGCTGCCAACCCCTCAGACAGGCAGCTGCCCTCCTGGGGTCCAGCCAGGCCTGGCCCAGGATGGCAGAACAAAGAACTTCCTCTGAGAGAGGGTGTGACACCCTCTCCCTTTGGAAAATGGTGTGAAGGCAGGGGAGGAGTAGTCTCCCCCAGCCTCTGGAAATGCTTTGTTGGGCACAGATGTGCCCAATTCTGCATAAGCCAGTCTACACCGGTTCAGGGACCCCTTAGCCCCTGCTCTGGCGCGAAACTGGACAAAGGAAAGGGGAGTGACCACTCCCCTGACCTGCACCTCCCCTGGGAGGTGTCCAGAGCTCCTCCAGTGTGCTCCAGACCTCTGCCATCTTGGAAACAGAGGTGCTGCTGGCACACTGGACTGCTCTGAGTGGCCAGTGCCACCAGGTGACGTCAGAGACTCCTTGTGATAGGCTCCTTCAGGTGTTAGTAGCCTTTCCTCTCTCCTAGGTAGCCAAACCCTCTTTTCTGGCTATTTAGGGTCTCTGTCTCTGGGGAAACTTCAGATAACGAATGCATGAGCTCAGCCGAGTTCCTCTGCATCTCCCTCTTCACCTTCTGATAAGGAATCGACCGCTGACCGCGCTGGAAGCCTGCAAACCTGCAACATAGTAGCAAAGACGACTACTGCAACTCTGTAACGCTGATCCTGCCGCCTTCTCGACTGTTTTCCTGCTTGTGCATGCTGTGGGGGTAGTCTGCCTCCTCTCTGCACCTGAAGCTCCGAAGAAATCTCCCGTGGGTCGACGGAATCTTCCCCCTGCAACCGCAGGCACCAAAAAGCTGCATTACCGGTCCCTTGGGTCTCCTCTCAGCACGACGAGCGAGGTCCCTCGAATCCAGCGACACCGTCCAAGTGACCCCCACAGTCCAGTGACTCTTCAGCCCAAGTTTGGTGGAGGTAAGTCCTTGCCTCACCTCGCTGGGCTGCATTGCTGGGAACCGCGACTTTGCAAGCTACTCCGGCCCCTGTGCACTTCCGGCGGAAATCCTTCGTGCATAGCCAAGCCTGGGTCCACGGCACTCTAACCTGCATTGCACGACTTTCTAAGTTGGTCTCCGGCGACGTGGGACTCCTTTGTGCAACTTCGGCGAGCACCGTTTCACGCATCCTCGTAGTGCCTGTTTCTGGCACTTCTCCGGGTGCTACCTGCTTCAGTGAGGGCTCTTTGTCTTGCTCGACGTCCTCTCTTTCTGCAGGTCCAATTTGCGACCTCCTGGTCCCTCCTGGGCCCCAGCAGCGTCCAAAAACGCCAAACGCACGATTTGCGTGTAGCAAGGCTTGTTGGCGTCCATCCGGCGGGAAAACACTTCTGCACGACTCTCCAAGGCGTGGGGGATCCATCCTCCAAAGGGGAAGTCTCTAGCCCTTGTCGTTCCTGCAGTATTCACAGCTCTTCAGCCTAGTAAGAGCTTCTTTGCACCAACCGCTGGCATTTCTTGGGCATCTGCCCAGCTACGAGCTGCTTGTGACTTTTGGACTTGGTCCCCTTGTTCCACAGGTACCCTCAGTCAGGAATCCATCGTTGTTGCATTGCTGATTTGTGTTTTCCTTGCATTTTCCCTCTAACACGACTATTTTGTCCTTAGGGGAACTTTGGTGCACTTTGCACTCACTTTTCAGGGTCTTGGGGAGGGTTATTTTTCTAACTCTCACTATTTTCTGATAGTCCCAGCGACCCTCTACAAGGTCACATAGGTTTGGGGTCCATTCGTGGTTCACATTCCACTTTTGGAGTATATGGTTTGTGTTGCCCCTATCCCTATGTTTCCCCATTGCATCCTATTGTAACTATACATTGTTTGCACTGTTTTCTAAGACTATACTGCATATTTTTGCTATTGTGTATATATATCTTGTGTATATTTCCTATCCTCTCACTGAGGGTACACTCTAAGATACTTTGGCATATTGTCATAAAAATAAAGTACCTTTATTTTTAGTATAACTGTGTATTGTGTTTTCTTATGATATTGTGCATATGACACTAGGTGGTACTGTAGTAGCTTCACACGTCTCCTAGTTCAGCCTGAGCTGCTTTGCTAAGCTACCATTATCTATCAGCCTAAGCTGCTAGACACCCTATACACTAATAAGGGATAACTGGGCCTGGTGCAAGGTGCAAGTACCCCTTGGTACTCACTACAAGCCAGTCCAGCCTCCTACAGTGGTGCACCTGAGGAGGCCTAGAGTTTGGTAATGGGAGGTGCACCTGAGGAGGCCTAGAGTTTGGTGATGGGAGGTGCAGCTGTGGAGACCTAGAGTTTGTTGATGGGAGGTGCAGTTGTGGAGAGATGGGAGGTGCAGCTGTGGAGACCTAGAGTTTGGTGATGGGAGGCGCAGCTGTGGAGACCTAGAGTTTGGTGATGGGAGGTGCACCTGAGGAGGCCTAGAGTTTGGTGATGGGAGGTGCAGCTGTGGAGACCCAGAGTTTGGTTATGGGAGGTGCACCTGTGGAGGCCTAGAGTTTGGTGATGGGAGGTGCAGCTGTGGAGACCTAGAGTGTAATGATGGGAGGTGCAGCTGTGGAGACCTAGAGTTTGGTGATGGGAGGTGCAGCTGTTGAGACCTAGAGTTTGGTGATGGGAGGTGCAGCTGTAGAGACCTAGAGTTTGGTGATGGGAGGCGCAGCTGTGGAGACCTAGAGTTTGGTGATGGGAAGTGCACCTGAGGAGGCCTAGAGTTTGGTGATGGGAGGTGCAGCTGAGGAGGCCTAGAGTTTGGTGATGGGAGATGCAGCTGTGGAGACCTAGAGTTTGGTGATGGGAGGTGCAGCTGTGGAGACCTAGAGTTTGGTGATGGGAGTTGCAGCTGTGGAGACTGTAGAGTCTGGTGATGGGAGATGCAGCTGTTAAGACCTAGAGTTTGGTGATGGGAGGTGCAACTGTAGAGACCTAGAGTTTGGTGATGGGAGGTGCAGCTGTAGAGACCTAGAGTTTGGTGATGGGAGGTGCAGCTTTAGAGACCTAGAGTTTGGTGATGGGAGGTGCAGCTTTAGAGACCTAGAGTTTGGTGATGGGAGGTGCAGCTGTGGAGACCTAGAGTTTGGTGATGGGAGGTGCACCTGAGGAGGCGTAGAGTTTGGTGATGGGAGGTGCAGCTGTAGAGGCCTAGAGTTTGGTGATGGGAGGTGCAGCTGTGGAGACTGTAGAGTTTGGTGACGGGAGGTGCAGCTTTAGAGACCCAGAATTTGGTGATGAGAGGTGCACCTGAGGAGGACTAGAGTCTGGTGATGGGAGGTGCAGCTGTGGAGACCTAGAGTTTGGTGGTGGGAGGTGCAGCTGTGGAGACCTAGAGTTTGGTGATGGGAGGTGCAGTTGTAGAGACCCAGAGTTTGGTGATGGGAGGTGCACCTGAGGAGGCCTAGAGTTTGGTGATGGGAGGTGCAGCTGTAGAGACCTAGAGTTTGGTGATGGGAGGTGCAGCTGTAGAGACCTAGAATTTGGTGATGGGAGGTGCAGCTGTGAAGACCTAGAGTTTGGTGATGGGAGCAGCAGCTGTGGAGACTATAGAGTCTGGTGATGGGGGGTGCAGCTGTGGAGACCTAGAGTGTGATGATGGGAGGTGCAGCTGTAGAGACCTAGAGTTTGGTGATGGGAGTGCAGCTGTGGAGACCTAGAGTTTGGTGAAGGGAGGTGCAGCTGTGGAGACCTAGAGTTTGGTGATGGGAGGTGCAGCTGTAGAGACCTAGAGTTTGGTGATGGGAGGTGCAGCTGTGGAGACTATAGAGTCTGGTGATGGGGGGTGCAGCTGTGGAGACCTAGAGTGTGATGATGGGACATGCAGCTGTGGAGACCTAGAGTTTGGTGATGGGAGGTGCAGCTGTGGAGACCTAGAGTTTGGTGATGGGAGGTGCAGCTGTGGAGACTGTAGAGTCTGGTGATGGGAGGTGCAGCTGTTGAGACCTAGAGTTTGGTGATGGGAGGTGCAACTGTAGAGACCTAGAGTTTGGTGATGGGAGGTGCAGCTGTAGAGACCTAGAGTTTGGTGATAGGAGGTGCAGCTGTAGAGACCTAGAGTTTGGTGATGAAGGTGCACCTGAGGAGGCCTAGAGTTTGGTGATGGGAGGTGCAGCTGTGGAGACCTAGAGTTTGGTGATGGGAGGTGCACCTGAGGAGACCTAGAGTTTGGTGATGGGAGGTGCAGCTGTAGAGGCCTAGAGTTTGGTGATGGGAGGTGCAGCTGTGGAGGCTGTAGAGTTTGGTGATGGAAGGTGCAGCTTTAGAGACCCACAGTTTGGTGAAGGGAGGTGCACCTGTGGAGACCTAGAGTTTGGTGATGGGAGGTGCAGCTGTGGAGACCTAGAGTTTGGTGATGGGAGGTGCAGCTGTGGAGACCTAGAGTTTGGTGATGGGAGGTGCAGCTGTGGAGACTGTAGAGTTTGGTGACGGGAGGTGCAGCTGTAGAGACCCAGAATTTGGTGATGAGAGGTGCACCTGAGGAGGACTAGAGTCTGGTGATGGGAGGTGCAGCTGTGGAGACCTAGAGTTTGGTGGTGGGAGGTGCAGCTGTGGAGACCTAGAGTTTGGTGATGGGAGGTGCAGTTGTAGAGACCCAGAGTTTGGTGATAGGAGGTGCACCTGAGGAGGCCTAGAGTTTGGTGATGGGAGGTGCAGCTGTAGAGACCTAGAGTTTGGTGATGGGAAGTGCAGCTGTAGAGACCTAGAATTTGGTGATGGGAGGTGCAGCTGTGAAGACCTAGAGTTTGGTGATGGGAGGTGCAGCTGTGGAGACTATAGAGTCTGGTGATGGGGGGTGCAGCTGTGGAGACCTAGAGTGTGATGATGGGAGGTGCAGCTGTAGCGACCTAGAGTTTGGTGATGGGAGGTGCAGCTGTGGAGACCTAGAGTTTGGTGAAGGGAGGTGCAGCTGTGGAGACCTAGAGTTTGGTGATGGGAGGTGCAGCTGTGGAGACCTAGAGTTTCGTGATGGGAGGTGCAGCTGTGGAGACTATGGAGTCTGGTGATGGGGGGTGCAGCTGTGGAGACCTAGAGTGTGATGATGGGACATGCAGCTGTGGAGACCTAGAGTTTGGTGATGGGAGGTGCAGCTGTGGAGAACTAGAGTTTGGTGATGGGAGGTGCAGCTGTGGAGACTGTAGAGTCTGGTGATGGGAGGTGCAGCTGTTGAGACCTAGAGTTTGGTGATGGGAGGTGCAACTGTAGAGACCTAGAGTTTGGTGATGGGAGGTGCAGCTGTAGAGACCTAGAGTTTGGTGATTGGAGGTGCAGCTGTAGAGACCTAGAGTTTGGTGATGGAGGTGCACCTGAGGAGGCCTAGAGTTTGGTGATGGGAGGTGCAGCTGTGGAGACCTAGAGTTTGGTGATGGGAGGTGCAGCTGTAGAGGCCTAGAGTTTGGTGATGGGAGGTGCAGCTGTGGAGGCTGTAGAGTTTGGTGATGGGAGGTGCAGCTTTAGAGACCCACAGTTTGGTGAAGGGAGGTGCACCTGTGGAGACCTAGAGTTTGGTGATGGGAGGTGCAGCTGTGGAGACCTAGAGTTTGGTGATGGGAGGTGCAGCTGTGGAGACCTAGAGTTTGGTGATGGGAGGTGCAGCTGTAGAGACCTAGAGTTTGGTGATGGGAGATGCACCTGTGGAGGCCTAGAGTTTGGTGATGGGAGGTTCACCTGAGGAGGCCTAGAGTTTGGTGATGGGACATGCAGCTGTGGAGACCTAGAGTTTGGTGATGGGGGGTGCAGCTGTGGAGACTGTAGAGTTTGGTGATGGGAGGTGCACCTGAGGAGGCCTAAAGTTTGGTGATGGGAGGTGCAGCTGTAGAGACCCAGAGTTTGGTGATGGGAGGTGCAGCTGTAGAGACCCAGAGTTTGGTGATGGGAGGTGCACCTGAGGAGGCCTAGAGTTTGGTGATGGGAGGTGCAGCTGTATAGACCCAGAGTTTGGTGATGGGAGGTGCAGCTGTGGAGACCTAGAGTTTGGTGACAGGAGGTGCAGCTGTGGAGACCTAGAGTTTGGTGATGGGAGGTGCACATGAGGAGACCTAGAGTTTGGTGATGGGAGGTGCAGCTGTGGAGACCTAGAGTTTGTTGATGGGAGGTGCAGCTGTGGAGAGATGGGAGGTGCAGCTGTGGAGACCCAGAGTTTGGTGATGGGAGGTGCAGCTGTAGAGACCCAGAGTTTGGTGATGGGAGGTGCAGCTGTGGAGACCTAGAGTTTGGTGATGGGAGGTGCAGCTGTGGAGACCTAGAGTTTGGTGATGGGAGGTGCAGCTGTGGAGACCTAGAGTTTGGTGATGGGTGGTGCAGCTGTGGAGACCTAGAGTTTGGTGATGGAAGATGCACATGAGGAGACCTAGAGTTTGGTGGCAGGAATTGCAGCTGTGGAGACTTTAGAGTTTGGTGATGGGAGGTCCATCAAGTTGCCATAAGTCCATCAAAGCTTGATATGCCCTTGTGAAACCACACACACTCTGGTAGCCTGAGGTTTGGAGCTTCACAATGCTTGCCTCCCAACGTCCTTTCAGGTAAGGTGGCCAGCAGGAGAACAGACCAACTTGCACGTGACCCCTGGCCTAGCACTCATCTTACCCTGCAGTGCGTCAGGGCTGCTGCTCAGGTCTGTACAGACAGCTTCACAGGGACATCTTAAGGATTTGGGGGGCTCTGGGCCTAAGGTATTTTGGGGGGCCCTGTTCGGAACAGCTTTGCATTTATGAACCAGTTTCAGGTCTTTCGTGCCCTCTTTAGCCACGTCCCTGACAGTGCACGGACACTGGCCCAAATTCTAAACGTGCTGACATCTAATATTCACTGATAGTGATGTGTGTTGTCAGTATTGTAACACAGCAGCAGCTCAGTAATGTTACTGAAAATAATCTCTGTGACACCCCCATTTCTTATATGTGAGGTCCTGTTTTGCTTTAAAATAACTTTTTTTATGGATGTTGTATGAAACATCAACACAACATTTCTCTGCAAAACGCCTGTAATAGACATCCACCCCGCTCGGAAAGTTGGGGCCCAGGGCTAGAGCCCCTTTTGACCATGCGTTAAAACCTCTCTGCTGCGTCATGTACAGAACAAACCACCCAGCTGACTGGGGGGGGCGTGCTTGTAACTACACCCATAAGCTACAATGGTCACCAAGGCAGTGGCCAGGTGACGTATGTGTGGTTCGCTTCCTACTCCCTGCAGGAATGACCTCGCCCTTCATTTTACAGATGCCTTTATATGAGCCCTTGGTGAACCATTGTTCCTTGTGAGACAAAATGTGCACTGGCTCCTTCCAGGAACACAGTGAAAACACACTTCTATGGTATTCAAGGTAGATGTGTTGCTCATTATCCAGACTGTAAGCAAAGCTGTGTATTTATGTGCATCAGGACAGACATTATGTGACATCATTCCTTTTAATGTGTACTTATTTGAAGCTCAGGTTTAATGCACCCATGTGGGTCGCAATCACATCTTTGTGATGGTTTTATTCTGTACTGTTTTAACTGTATATATTTTTCTCTAAAAGTGCACACTGAACTATCTTTTACTTCTAGAGTTTTTTCTACTGAGTTGGTGGTCTGCTCTCCTCCCAAAGCTTTGGTTTCAACCAATCAGGGTTCTTATAAAGCACGACTACTCACTTGTGAGGGTCTCAAGGCGCTGAGTGGGGGGGGGGTGGATCTGTGAATTAGTTGAAGAGGCAGGTCTTAGGAACTTCCTGAATTGCAGCAGCGATGGTCAATTAATCAACCAATCAGCCAATCAGGGTTCTTATAAAGCACGACTACTCACTTGTGAGGGTCTCAAGGCGCTGAGTGGGGGGGGGTGGATCTGTGAATTAGTTGAAGAGCCAGGTCTTAGGAACCTTCCTGAATTGCAGCAGCGATGGTCAATCAATCAATCAATCAATCAACCAATCAGGGTTCTCATAAAGAACAACTACTCACCTGTGAGGGTCTCAAGGCGCTGAGTGAGGGGGGGGGGTGGATCTGTGAATTAGTTGAAGAGCCAGGTCTTAGGAACCTTCCTGAATTGCAGCAGTGATGGTCAATCAATCAATCAATCAATCAGGGTTCTCATAAAGAACAACTACTCACCTGTGAGGGTCTCAAGGCGCTGAGTGAGGGGGGGTGGATCTGTGAATTAGTTAAAGAGCCAGGTCTTAGGAACCTTCCTGAATTGCAGCAGCGATGGTCAATCAATCAATCAATCAATCAGGGTTCTCATAAAGAACAACTACTCACCTGTGAGGGTCTCAAGGCGCTGAGTGAGGGGGGGTGGATCTGTGAATTAGTTGAAGAGCCAGGTCTTGAGAACCTTCCTGAATTGCAGCAGTGATGGTCAATCAATCAATCAATCAATCAGGGTTCTCATAAAGAACAACTACTCACCTGTGAGGGTCTCAAGGCGCTGAGTGAGGGGGGGTGGATCTGTGAATTAGTTGAAGAGCCAGGTCTTGAGAACCTTCCTGAATTGCAGCAGTGATGGTCAATCAATCAATCAATCAATCAGGGTTCTTATAAACAGGTTTAAGTGTGATCACTCAACCAGGCTTGGTGGGTGGACCCCTTCATTCTTCTCCTTTCCAAGATGTAGTAACCAAGTCATAGGTCAGGTCCACAAAGGTCTGTGATGTGGTGTGGAACCAACTTTCCATCATAAGTGGGTAATGATGGTTGTGTAGAAGTGCCTGTGATCTCGGTGTGGCTGCTGTGTGCTGATCTGTGTCTGAGGAGCGCGCCCACAAGCTGGGGTAAGTGGGTGCCAGCTTCTGTCTAGTGCTTGGGTAAGTGCCCCTGTGTCTAGGGATCATGTGTCACTCTCTCCTTAGTCAGTTGGTTGGTTATCTCATAATTGAGATTGGCAGTGTAGGGTGAGACGGGTTTGTCACAGTTTCATCTGGTCTGAGGTTTTGGGTGGGGTTCTTCTGTGTTGTCCTCTTTGACCTCAGTAGGATTGACTTTGTTTTACAAAGTGGTTCTCATCCTGTGGTCCAGGGGCCCCTGGGGGTCTGCAAAGCCTCCTCAGGGTGTCCACGACCGCTCAGAAAATCAAGTAATATTAACAAACTAATAAAGTGGATAAATGTACAATTTAAAATTTTAAAACATACAGTAAATGTCATGGAAATTGAAATTGGAGGCAATAAATTGAATTCATATCCTCTGATTAATTCCTGGGAGCGGTGCCGGTGCGTCAAACAGAATATAGTATGGATGATGTGTGGCTTCAATCGAATTTTTAAGCCCCAACCTTCATCTTAAAGTTAAATTTTTTTTATTTATATCCGTTTGAAAGTTAAATACATTTTTTTATCAATTGTGTGTGTGTGTTTGATGGAATGCTTGTTTTTGTATTTTTTGTGTATTGTTTTGCAGTTGAAAACATCCACACTGTTTAGGCCGGGGTCCCCGGCTGTCAGTAATGACTCAGTGGGGAGTCCCCGAATTCAAATAATGACTCAGTGGTGGTCCCCAGGCTCCAATATTGATGAAGGAGGGGTCCACAGAAGCCAAAAGATTGGGAACCACTGCTTTACAGTATGCCCCTCAGCAGGGGTCTTGTGGTCCTGGGTGCTGCATTGAATTTGACGACGTCTGAAATGTTGCCACTTCTGAAATGTTGCCTGCAGCTCTGGCCAGTTTAGCCTTTCTATTCTGCCATGTGTTGTTTTTTTCAGACTGTGAAGGTCAAATGGTGTAGGCTGAAGATGCAGTTTTGCCTGTACAATGACTGTTCGCAGTTATTTAGGTTGGTCTTGATGCTCTTGTGATCCCTTCTTGTCCCTCCCATTGCTGCCATGAAGTCATTACCACACTCTCTGAGTTTGTTGTTCAGTTTCACAGTCTCTCCGTAAGTTGTGTAGAAAGTGTAGTTTTTGGATGGCCCAGGTTAATTATTCCAGTGTGGTAAACTCCTCATGTTAGTGGTGGAAGGTGGGTGTGCGGGAATCACACTCTGATGTGTTTTGGTTCACTGGACAGAGCCTGCATCATATTTTCTCCTTATGACTTTATTTTTTGCCTCAGTCTTTCTACAACTTTCATTCTCTGCCCAATACATGACTTCGTCTCCACTGTTTTTTTCTTCCTCCCATGTGGTATGTCATCCTCAGTGTTTATTATTTCTTCTCTGTCCATAATCTGTGTACGTATCTTATTCTCATTGGTTGTTTTGCTGGTGCTGATGTAGTTGTGATAAGTTTAGATGCTGCTCATGTTGCGTTGCATTGATGTACATTGTCTCTAGTGATGAGGAATTGGTAGTTTTTTGCTGATGCTGACATTGTGTTCGTTTTTAGGGTCGAGCTCACAAGCGTTCCGTCCCTGTTGTAATCTCTCTTTGGGCTTTTGACCAGGCCTGTCACTTTCATTGGTTTGTGGGCTTGCCTCTTAAAATCCGCTTGCTTTTATTAGTATAAGGCATGCATACGTCATGCCTTTTCTGTTGTTTAGCCCTCCTTGAGCGCACTGATAAACTACTGAAAACATACAAGGGTCTGTGTTTTCAGCATGATTTCTGGACTACTTTATCTTTTTATTTTCCACGCAGCGCAATCGCAATGGGTTTTACACAGTGCGATCGTGCTCAGTTTTTTTCTTTCATTTTATGTGGCAAGAAAAGTGTGGTTAGGAGTTTACAATGCTAATAGCTCTAAATCCAGCAAATGTGAGACCCATTGCATTGCAAATCCTTGTTACTTTTGCTGGTGTTGAACTTGTGTTGGGTGTTAGTTTTGCTGGTGCTCATGCTGCAACCACAGGCAATGTTTCTAGTTGCTTGTGTATTTGTGGGGGGTTTGCTGGTGCTGCAGTTGTGTTTGTGGGTAGTTCTAGAGGTGAAAAGAGTGTTGAATGTTGATTTTTCTGGCAGTGATGATGTCTTCAAGTGTGCCATTTCTGGTGATGGTGTGTCAGTAGTTGATTTGTACAGAAGCTCAAGTTGTGCTGCTGATAATTTTTCTTGTGAACAAGTTAGCTGTTAATTTTGCTGTTGCTGATGACTTCATACCTAATCTTTTGAGTGACCAGGCACTGGTGAATAATTTTGCTGCTGCTTAGTTATGTTGCATGATATTTTGCTGTTATTGTGTACTTGTGATGCTTCTGTTGTTAATGTAGTTTTGCTGGTGTAGAGACTGTGTTTATTTGTGGTTCTGCTTTTGATGAGGTTGTGTTGGTTCATAGGGTCGGCAGCGCGCATATTGTGTACGTTTCTAGTGTTGATACGTTCATGACTAATGCCCTGGTCTGAGGCTGCTACTAGTTTCGGAACATTTCTTTCCTGGTGCTGATGAAATTGTGTTGTGTTTCTTGGTGATGGTGGTGCACTGTGCATAGTTTTGTATGAGGTTATGTTGGGTGGTGGTTTGCCGAGCCTCACCTTCATGGGGAACGTTTCATCTTCTGGTGCTTAATTTGTGGTGGTTTTCTCTAGTAAGATGGAGTGAAACTATATATGTTGGACAACTACAGGAGGAATCTGGAATAAAGTATTTAAGCAAAGTTCCTTTCCTTGTTCGCTCCTTGTTTATCGATGAGCCTTATGGAAACACTCCTGACCATCCACAAACTAAGGGGCAGATTCATGAAAGGTGGGGCTGCTCCTCGTGCAGCGCCACTTTTCTTGCGCCCCTTTGAGTCGCCCTAACGCCACCATGTGTGCGCCGTATTTAAGATGCAGTGCACCATGGCAGTAGCTAGGGAACTAGCGTCAGAATGTTTTATGCTAGTCCAGAGCTTTGCAGGATTAGTGTCAAAAATGTTGATGCTAATCATGCAAAAGACCATTAAGGCGCATTGAAATCAATGGTGTGCCTCTTTTTAACGCCTGCTCTGAGTAGCATTGGAAGTGCCGAATAAAATGTCGCAAAGAAATCACTTAGATTTCTTTGTATGATTTTTTCAGTCCCCCTAACTGGGGAACAACTCCTTTGTATACAGTATGCCTGGTGCAGGCATAATGTAGTGCAAAGGGTTAGAAAGTGGTGCAATGCATGCATTGCACCACTTTGTAAATTTGGCGCGGCGACTCTGGCCTCGTTGGGCCACATTAGTGTAAAAAAAGAAAAATGACACTAATGTGGCGCTAGGAGGCGCTAGGGACTCTTAAATCTGCCCCTTACTTTACTGATGGGCTGTTTATTATTTTAAACAATACTTGTAATAACAAATTATTTGGGTGTCTTCCTTTCATTGGATTAAGCACCATTGTGTTGGAGGGGGTCTGGGGGCGGAAGGAACTCTGGGAGTGTGCACTCGCTTCTCAAACTAAGCGACAGGCCTGTGCGGTTGAGTAGAGCCACCATTGCTGCACTTGTATTATACGCTCAGTCCCTCACTCTCTGTCTTGCCCTCACACGTATTTCTCACCCGCTTACTCTCTATTTCTCTTTGTTTTTCTCTGTTATTCTCTTCCTTTCATCACATCGCCCACATTCTTGCCCTTTCTCTCCTTCTTCCTCCCTCACTTTCGCTTTCTCTGTCTCCTTCCCTTTGTTTCTCTATCTCTCTTTTCTCATTCCATCTCCTCCTCTGACCCTCTCTTTCTCTCTCTTTTAGATCCTCATACGTAAGTTCAAGAGACGTCCAGATGAGGATGTGGCTCGCCTTCGTAGCCCTGGCCGCCTTGTGTTGTCAGACGGTGAGTATATCTTGGACCCTGGTCCAGCGACAGCCCTCAACATTTACACCCTGTGCAAACCTAGGCTGGGATTAGACCGTCTCTAGTGAGTGTGCACTCAAAAGCTTTCGAAGAGGTTGGCACTGTGTGCCTGTCTAGAGCACGGTTACTTATGCTGTGGCCGGGCTGCTCCAAAAACACAGACCTACTAGGTAACAGCCACTTCTCAATACCTGGAAACCCAAACCATCACCACCAACAGCAGCCGTTTGCAGGTGGCCCCAGACGCTCAGGGTGCTCCATTTTCACTTTGAAATCATCACTGTATTTATTTTAGTCTACAAGCCCCTTGGAATCCCAACAAGAATGTGGATGTTGCCAAACTGTGGAACAAAGTTTTGTTTTCAGCAACTTAATTTTCAAAAATGATTATTTAACATTTGCAGAATATGGAGCATGAGAAGCAGGAGAGAGAAAAACTGTATGTGTATCCAGGTGTGTATGTGTGTGTGTGGGAGTGTGCAGGTGTGTGTATGTGTATGTATGTGTGCTTGGGTCTGTGTGCAGGTGTGTGTGTGTATGTATGTGTGTGCGGGTATGTGTGTGTGCGGGGGTGTGCAGGTGTGTGTATGTGGATGTATGTGTGTGTGGGTCTGTGTGCGGCTGTGTACCAATGTGGGTACGGGTGTGTGTGTGTGCAGGTGTGTGTGTGAGAGTGTGTGTATGTATGTGTGTGTGGGAGTGTCTGTGTGCAGGGGTGTGCAGGTGTGTGTATGCATATGCATGTGTGTGTGGGTCTGTGTGCAGGTGTGTGTGTATGTATGTGTGTGCGGGGGTGTGCAGGTGTGTGTATGTGTATGTATGTGTGTGTGGGTCTGTGTGCGGCTGTGTACCAATGTGGGTACGGGTGTGTGTGTGCAGGTGTCTGTGTGAGAGTGTGTGTATGTATGTGTGTGTGGGGGTGTCTGTGTGCAGGGGTTTGCAGGTGTGTGTATGCACATGTATGTGTGTGTGGGTCTGGGTGCGGGTGTGTGTGTGTATGTATGTGTGTGCGGGTGTATGTGTGTGCTGGGGAGTGCAGGTGTGTGTATGTGTATGTATGTGTGTGTGGGTCTGTGTGCGGGTGTATGTGTGTGTGTGTGTGTGTGTGTGTGTGTGGTGATTAGAGGGAAGTGAGAAGAACTGTGTGAAGGGAGCAGGTTCTCACAGGATATGAAAGGACCTGCCTGTTGGGATTTCAGATGATGTAATAATTTCCATGGTACCGTCACAAATCTGAGCACCTATGAGTGTCCTCCCTCCATCCACATTTATTCTTTCTCTTTGTGTAGGAATGACTTATTCTTCACCAACACATTGTTCTGTGATGTATGAGTCTTTGTAAACTTCCCATTTAGAGCAATAAAAAAAAAACAGGAAGACAGAAGGAAATTGTTTGAAAGTGTAAGAAAGGACACTTTGGGAGATAAAGAAAGGGAGGTTTCTGTAAGCTTTTAAGAAGAGAAACAAGCATGTGTGATGTAAAAGGAATTGAGGGGGTAGCTGCAAAGACAGAGGATGTGTGAGGCACAGGAAAGACCAGAGGTAAGTTTTGTGAATGGGAATACAAGGTGAACGCTACTCTGCCACCAGCAGTGGGTCATGCTTCCAATGCAGGCAACAAATGTGTCTGGAAGTACTAAACCCTTGTGCTGGCCACAGGAGGTGCAGAGGAGACAGGAGCCAGTAAGAGGGGGTAGGTGAGAGCCAGAGGGGGTGAGAGGGGGGAGATGGAAAGAGTGTACAGAAGCTAAGCTTAATACAGTAAACTGGAATAGAAGAGGACTAGACAGGCAGCTGTGATGAGGAGCCTGAGGGAGATGAGAGTAACAGAAAAGAGTGAAAAGATGAATGAAGGTGAAACAACTGGAGAGAATGGAAAAGAGCAGCATAGAGGCTTGGGTTTGTTTTTGCCATTTTGTCCTTAAGTGGCCTTTCGGGCACATTCCCGCCCCCTAGGCGCATCCCCTCCCTCTATCCCTGTCACACCAGGAGTAGGGAAGGTCTCAGTGAAGGTGTAGCGAGGGCCCAGCCTTTCAGATCGAAGGGTCATCTACAAATGCGCACATGGATGGGGGTAACTGGATCTACAGGAAGGAGCATCAGCGAGCATGTCGGACATGACGACAGGAGTTATGGCATCACAGCAGGACTTTCAGAAGGTGGAATATCACCTAAGTGAGCATGCTGTCAGGACATGCACATTCACTCACTCACCACTTGTGCAGTCCTCCCAGTGAATCAAGCACACACTCCAGAGGTCTCTCTTTACACTACGTATAGTTCATGCCTTAACCGTACATGTTCTGTGAGTACTGAGAACTTGTGCTAGTCTACCCTGCTGAGCCTGTTCTGCAGGGAATGGAAGATCACACTTGCTACCTTCAATCAATCAATCAATCAATCAGGATTTATAGAGCACATAAATCACCCATGAGGGTCTCAAGCTGCTAGAGTTGTTAGCTGCTTCACGGTGTTCTCTTCAATCGAACAACCATGTCTTGAATCCTTTCCCGCTTTCCCGGAGTGATGCAGCGTTGCTGAGGTGCAGGGAAGGTAATTCCAGGCTTTGGCTGCCAGGTAAAAGAAGAAACATCCTCCACTGTTGGATCGGAAGGTCTGGCGGTGTTTGCAAGGAAAATGGAGGGAGATCACAGGTATCTGGTCAGTTGGTGGAAGGTCATTCATTCTAAGTGAGGGACGTTTTCGTCGTCGTTGCAATGTAGTACATGTTATGTGAGGAAGCAAAGCTTTCAGTGTTGCTACCCAATTTGTACGTGTCCAGTGATGGAGAAATACTGCCCTACAACTGCTCAAGTTGTATCTGTCTTCCAAAGGAAGAAAGCTTGCACCTTTTCTGCCCAGGGCGTACCTGTTCTATGAAGGAGTGTTTTCACTGCTGTTGCTTCATCTTGTGAAAAAACAAAGGATATATTGATTGCACTCTCCTGACCTGCACTATGAACCAGGGCTGTACCACAATATCAGAAGTGAGGTACTGAGACTAATAGTCCTTCAGAAGACCCCTGATGATCTAGGAGCAATATTCGAGCACCGAAACATGTTGATGGAAAAGAGAAACAGGGTCTATTGATCAGACTTCCTGTTTTTGGTTTTATGATAGTGAGAGACCAGTAAAAACATTTACCTTACCCACACACATATTTAGGTGGTCATTATGAACACGGCGGTAACAACCTCCGTGTTCATGCTGGCAATCAAAACACTGACCGCCAGCGACCCCGGAACCCCGCCGGCCAAATAATGAACATTTCTGTGGGCCAATGTTTCCGCCCGGCGGCTCACAGAAAGCCCGGCGGCTCACAGAAAGGCCCGGCCGGGACATTGACGGCGGCTCCACATGGAGCCACCGTCAATGCCTCTGTGCGGCAGGTGCAGCTGCACCCGTCGCGCAGATCACTGCCTGAAAATCGGGCAGTGACCTGAGCGGCGGGGCACTGCACCGGGGCCCCTGCACTGCTCATGCAAAGTGCATGGGCAGTGCAGGGGCCCGAGGGGTGCCCCGCGGCACCCCCTCCGCCAGCCTTTCCCTGGCGGGTGAACCTGCCAGGGAAAGGCTGGTGGAAATGGAAACATTAACCGAAGGATAGCGCAGCTACCCTGTCGGATAGTGTTTCCACTCACCGCCAGACTGCCTGACAGCGGAAGTGAGTGAGGGCTGTTGATGGCGGCCCTCTACGTGTTTCTTATGTGGCGGGTTGGCCCACCATGCCGGCTGGCGGTTTCAGCCACCAATGCCGGCATGGCGGGCCAACCCACCATGTTCAAAATGAGGGCCTTAATATAGGTTTGGCCATTTAACAAAGGTTAACTCTAAATGGGAGCCATAACTATCAACTGTACAAGCAGTGAACAGGAGTCGCCTGCTTCCCATTGATAGATGTAAAACCCATTTTATGGGTTCACCCAAATTTTATTGGGTCTCACCTAGCAGATCTGGTTATCCCCAAAAGGAAACATGGCCCTTTTGGAGAAAGGAGATCTGGCAGGCTCCTCTTACCCCTCGTCCAGTGAGTTATGCTGTGACAGACAAGGAGTGTTGGAAGGCCTAAAATACCTGTCAGAGAAAGACTAGGGGCCATATTTATACTCCGTTTGCGCCGAAATTGCGTCGTTTTTTTTGACGCAATTTCGACGCAAAACTAACGCCAACTAACGCCATATTTATACTATGGCGTTAGAGGCGAATAGCGCCAAAGTTCCCGGAATGTGCGTCATTTTTTTGCGTGAACCCCTTCCTTGCGTTAATGATATGCAAGGGAGGCGTTCCCGTCTAAAAAATGACTCCCAGGCCTTTACGTGGTATTTATACTCCCGGGCAAAAGAGACGCCCGGGAGTTGGCGTGGCTAAAAACGGCGCAATTGCGCCACTTTTTAACGCCTGCTCAGGGCAGGCGTTAAGGGGCCTGTGGGCTCAAAATGAGCCCACAGGTGCCCTCCCATGCCCCCAGGGACCCCCCCTGCCACCCTTGCCCACCCCAGGAGGACCCCCAAGGATGGAGGGACCCACCCCAGGGACATTCAGGTAAGTTCAGGTAAGTATAATTTTTTATTTTTTATATTTTTTTTTGGTGGCATAGGGGGGCCTTATTTGTGCCCCCCTACATGCCACTATGCCCAATGACCATGCCCAGGGGACAGAAGTCCCCTGGGCATGGCCATTGGGCAAGGGGGCATGACTCCTATCTTTACAATGATAGGAGTCATGTTGATGGGGGATGGGCGTCGAAAATAAATGGCGCAAGTCGGGTTAAGACGATTTTTTCGACGTAACCTGACTTGCCCCATTTTAAGACGCCCATGCGCCATTTTCCCCCTACGCCGGCGCTGTCTGGTCTACGTGGTTTTTTCCCACGCAAACCAGGCAGCGCCGGTCTGATTGCGCCGTCTAACGCCATTCCATAAATACGGCGCCCGCATGGCGCTTCAGAATGGCGTTAGACGGCGCAAAACTTTTTGACGCTAAACTGCGTTAGCGCAGTTTAGCGTCAAAAAGTATAAATATGGGCCTTGATCTTACAGCACCAGCCTTATACCCAATCATCAGGCATTTTTCTATGTGCAATTAGGTTTATTGGCAACCTCTATCTACAAATCATGTTTCTCAGAATGATGATAATTGGTACAAAGACCTCAGCAATTGCTATACAAATTAGAGCGAATGTTGGGAAATCCCTGATCATATTTAATGACATGTCCCTAACCTACTAGTATATTGCAAACCCAAACTGTTTGCCACTTAATGCTAAATCTCTAATTATGCCAAGCCGTGTATAGTTTACTGTATATATATCTTATGCAGCTGTTGGATTTCAGGCCCTCGGCATCTCCCCTCAGCAAGTGGTCCATGTCTCTATCTCGGACCCGGCACCAGTACCTCACTTACCTTTATCACTCACAGTGTCTTTGGACTAAGGAGGTATCACTCGTGCTCAGCTCCTGCTTTGCTACAAAAATGTTCAAACAATGCTCCTTTGCCGAAGCTACAGAAGCGAACGCTGCTCTCGCCTTCTTCCTTTCCAGAAAAAGCGCCATCTTCCCTTGTCGCTGACGTTAGAATGCGGCTACCAGAGACGTGCAAACTTCCCTTCTCTGTCTGCAGAGGAAGAAAACATGACGTTTATAAACAGAGAATGTGGCGATCGAGTACACCGCTAGCATTACTGTTCAAATAGTCCACGCTTCTGGCCCTACGCCTATCACTAGTGTTTCTCCAAGTACTAACTGTGTTCATGTTTACATACAGTCAGGCTTTCCTTGTGTGTGACATGCATTATTATCATATGTGGCACGCTTATGAAGCATACAACACTAGGCAGGCGAGGGTTCATCGTCCTACGTGAGTAAGTACAACAATCAATCGATCAATCAATCAGGGAATTTGTAAAGCACACTACTCACCTGTGAGGTTCTCAAGGCGCTGTTGGGGGGGGACTTGCTGCTACTGCTCGAACAGCCAGGTCTTGAGAAGTCTCCTGAAGGTAAGGAGGTGCTTGGTCTGACGCAGGTGTGTGGGAAGAGTGGTCCATGTAGTTCTGCGGATGCATGGGACGTTTGCGAGGGCGAGGTCGGCAGAGCCGTCTGTTGAGGTATTCTGGTCCGGTGTTGTGCAGTGCTTTGTGAGGGTGGGTGAGGAGTTTGAAGGTGATTCTCTTGTTGACTGGGAGCCAGTGCAGGTCTCTCAAATGGCCTGTGATGTGGCAGTGGCGGGGGATGTCCAGGATGAGGCGTGCAGAGGCGTTCTGGATGCATTGCAGCCTTTTCTGGAGTTTGGCCGTTATCATACATGAATGATAATTAAGGCTCCCAGTTTTACGGTATTTATTTTAAAAAAAAATTGTCTGTATATATTTCTTAGCCATTTTATTGGTATTTACCAGTATTTTTTTTGTTTTGAGAATAAATGAATTGTAAAATGTTATATCTCCACATTTATTTACCTGATTGTTAAAAAAATCTTTTTTTATTGGTTTTACTCATCTAATACAGCTCCATTTCCTCCCATACAGATTTGGTTGGCACTGACATTCTTTAGATACAGGTAGCACATTCACTATCTACACATTTGAACCCCTCGAGGGAGACTCAGTGAGATACATTTAGTACAATAAAGAAATAGTAGTGATAACAATCTGCATAGGCGTAGTGAAATTACAAAGAACCAAAAGTATATTGGAAATCAGCATCATGCAAGAGGTAGCTACATATAGACTATGAACCACTCCCAGAAAATCCAGTGTCCGCACAACTCTGGCATAAACAAGGTCTTTGTTCAGGAAGCTATCAATGAATTTGTAGATTCAACAATATTAAGAAAAAGAATTACATAGAACAAGGGAAACAGACAACTAAAACTTAAAGCCCGTTCACAACCTCTCCCAACCCCACTGTCCAGGGGCTTCCCAATGTGGCTGCATCACTGTGACGCCACTCGTGCCCGAGACACCGTAGATAATTGGGCAAATGACAATTGAGCTGAAGCACTAGGAGCCCATGTGAGAAAATATACCAATAAGTGACCAGGTAGTAATCGTAGGATGTAACTAGACTAAGCTAGCACTAGCTCGGTGTCGTGCGGTACTGCATGGTCAGCATCTACTTCATGTTCCGCTCTACGCAAATGGGTCAACATCTCGTCCCAACCAGCGGATAGGGGATACCTGCGCATGCCTATAGCATCCTCGCGTCGCAGTGCAACCCCCTCCGCTTCTGCCCATATCAAGAAGGAGCGCCTCCAGGCCAGCACTGGGGGTTCAGTGGCTTTCCACCTTTGAGTGATGAGTCGCTTGGCTGTCAGAAGTCCCAATTCCAGGAATCTTGTGGATGCTTTATGCTTTTTGGTTCTCAGGAAGAGACCCAGGAGACAGGAGCCGCAATCTAACAGCGATGGACGTGACGTATATTTTGATAAGGATGATGTGACTCCATGCCAATAAATGCTCAAGGAAGGACAAGACCAGAACATGTGAAGGAAGTCCGCCCCAGTTAAGTTGCAGCGAGGGCAAGCAGCATCCACTCGATTATAGTATTTGTTAATGCGGGCTAGCGTGAGATAAGCTCTGTGAAGTATATAAAATTGAATAAGGCAGAATCTGGAATTGCGGGGGACATTAGTGTGGCTGGATAGTACCCTTGACCAAGTGGCGTCGGTAAGGTGTCCCGCTAGATCACCCTCCCAATTGGCGCGCAAAGCAGTGTGGGTGTTCAGTGTAAGTGCTCTAAATGCATCAGTGAACCACCGAACCAGGTGTCTGCCTTGCCCCATAACTTGTAAGTATTGCACCAGCAAGTGTGTGGGGGGGTTCAGAAGTCATCACTCTCCATCCGCGCGATAGATCCATCAACAATGAATTGTACAAAAGAAACTGTTGTTATAGCAGCCCAATCACCACTGAGTCCACAATTATTTACCTGATAAATACTCAGGCAAAGACAACAAAGGCAGAATATATTTTAATAAGCATTTATTAAAATATCTGCATCTTAGATAAAAGCATGTGCATAGCAATAACGAGGATGAAGGAGCACTATAGGAGCAGGCATGTGATTAAGAATGTAAAACACAAGAACAGTCCTACCATACTGTCTAAACAGGGGAGTGGATCTATAACTCCACACCTATGCTGAGTATGAGCACAGCATACTAAGCCTAATCTGCCCTTCGGGTTTTTCCCCTAGGAGAACTTCTTCCCTCAAACCTGCAGGAGAGGTCTGAAGTCTAGAAAGACACCGTCCCCATCTGGATCGGGGTTCGGCCGCCTAAGCAAGTAGCTGTAGCCAAGCATGCAGCAATCAGCATACAGTCGTGGTCGTCTGGCTGGAATCTCCCTCTAACGTGTCTGAGACAAAGAGGTGTTTTTATAATAAGACTACTAACATTCTAAGAAACAATCCTCTTTCTGTGAATGTTGGAGACACAGCATACCACGTTTGTCGGCAAACCTATCTAACTGTAGCCTTGGAAGGAGGACATAGTCTCTGCTAAGAACGCAGTGATATACTAAGCGAAAGGACAATGTGATAGAAGAATAAAAAGAGCACCGCAAAAGTGGCTCCAACTAGAAAAATAAAACCATGCTGACAAAAGCGCATCTAGGTGAAAGTGCACAGCTGTAGGCCTAGGTGGCCAAAATAACATGTATAAAACATGGCTAAAATAGCTCTACAACACACTCGTATTTTGACACCTGTTGTGTTTTACCAAATTAAGGAGCCAAATATAACAAAACACTACCTCGACAGGTAAATATTAGCCTAATGCACAAATATATGTTAACATATGCCTGTATTTAAGGGAATCCTGTTTTTAAATCCCCATGCTGTCTCTCTGCTTAGTAGTTGGTCTGGAACTCAAGAAGTACAATAGGAAGAGTCACCCACAAAAAGCCCAATATTCTGCATTTTTCAACTTTTAAAAATAAATAGAGACAGTAAATAGATTGTTTTCTGTCTGTATATAGCTGTAAAAAGCCTTACTGATGATTCACTAAGAAGTTTAGCTGTTTCTTCCAGGTGTGCTGTCCTTCCTGTATGTTTATGTTTGTTTAAGGAGTGTGTACAACAGTCCTTTACCTCCTCTCACCCCCTCTTTATTGTGACAGCTAACTCTGTTCTGCTGGTTCCATGCATGTGAGAGAACCATGTGATGTTCATCCTTCTACAGCACCTGCCTTTCCTCATCCTATGTGCCAGGGAAGGTTGCACTACTGCTGCCAAGGAGCTACCTCTGTTGTGTTGTGAAGCTCGGTATACAACTTTCTACTACACAAGAGACATTGCATGATGTGAATGAATGAGTCAACCCTCGCACAATATGAGGGCAGAGCTTACTTTTGTGTTTATGCGTGAGCTGAACTGAGCTAGATAACTTTGTAAAAGTTGAAGATGCAGCTGACAAGCGGCTCCAGGCCTTTCATACCACCCTCGGCCCGCTCTGGCTTTGTAGCCCACAGCGCTTTGCTGCTGTGGTGTGAGCCCATAATGTCAGTGTTAAGTGCAAAATTAAAAGCTCCACAATGCATCATGCTGTTGCCTGAATAGCCAAGCTTGGCTGATGTTATCATATGCTATAGTGGCAAGCAGCAGACTTGCGAAATTCAAAATAAACCTTATTTCCTGGCATTCTGCCCTTTGTCGTGTAGGAAATCAAGGGTTACATAGTAGGGTGGGTGAGGGGGCAAAGCACATGCCAGCCCCTCACTGCTGGCAGGCAGCATTAGCACTTCTTGGAGAAACAAACCAGCATGCTAAAAAGACATTATTTACCAGAGCAATGGCAGCAGCAGCTGAAGAGATCCTCAGAAAGGAAGCACAATGTACTAGTTCCCCTTTCCTGAGCCTCCCCGTGGCCTAGAGCGGAGCTCTTCAAACTGTGGGGCAGTGGAGGGTGTCTGAGGTTCTGTCCAAGAGGAAACAGTGATACATCTACTGTGGCCTTGAGGAACAGAGACACACACCACTGCTGAGCAGAGTACTATGCAGTTACTGAAAGAAGAGAGGGAGAGAGCCTCTCTGTAGTGGGCATCAATAGCATCTTTTGTCACTCATGTCCTTCCTGAGAGTAGGTTTCAAAATGCAGGCAGAGGCTCCAAATTACCCTCAAAGTCCCCCCTCATATTTCTGATAAAGGATCACACTGTGGACACATTTAGGGGCAGATTTAAGAAAGGTGGCGCTGCACTCAGTACAGCGCCACTTTTCTTGCACCCCTTAGTGCCCCCTACCGCCACCATGTGTGCACCATATCTAAGATGGTGGTAGTTAGGGAACTAGCATCAAAATGTTTAACGCTAGTTTGGAGCTTTGCAGGATTAGCACAAAAAATGTCTGCAAAGCCCATTGAGGCCCATTGTAAACAATGGTGTGCCCTCTTTTAAGGCCTGCTCTGAGCAGGCGGTAAAGTGCCGGAAAACATTATGCAAAGAAATCTCTTAGATTTCTTTGCACCATTTTTTCGGCCCCACTAAGAGGGGAACGTCTCCTTTGCATACATTTTGCCTGCACACGAATAATGTAGCATAAAGGATTACAAAGTGGCGCTGTGATTTTGCTTCGTTGGGCCACATTAGCGTAGGATTAGCAAGGACGCACTAAGGACTCTCAAATCTGCCCCTTACACTTTTAGGGAGACCTGACTGGCAAAAGAATGCTGGCAATCCTGCATTTGCATGCATCATGAAAAGGGATAATTGAACATAACAAAAATGTTTGACTTGATACATATCTTCAAGGGAGTTCCCAGACATCATGGCCGCTGCATAGAGGGAAAGCTCCCGCCTGAGCTTGCTTAAATCATGCCAGATTCTGTCTCTTGACTATGGGAGGCACTTCGCAATAGTGACTGCGGTGATGCCAGGAGACGAGTGGACCAGAGGTCCCCAACAGTGTGGAGGGCACCACATCGCTTTGGGCCAATCCTAGCAGGGCCTTGGAACATTAGGCCAGGTCTGTCTTGTGGGGCCCAAATTCTGAGTGACGCCTGAAACCGCCAATGGGAGCAAGGCTTAAGCGAAGGGACTGCTCAGAGGACCATAGCGCCTGTTTGTAGGAAATTGGGTTATTAGTTGAGGGGGTGGAAGCCTGCGCAGACAACAATCACAATCCTTGTCAACGTGAGCCACAAAAGTAAAGGAATTAACCTGCACTTAACCCGGTGCTTAATTTGAGCCAGTGGTTTCCGGTGCTCTGCACCAGCACTCAATTGTCAATTATAACCAGCACTTATGGAAGCTACCACATGGTGGTGTTGTTTGTCTAATTTAGAGATGAGCACACAACAGTTGTTTATTACTACGATACACATTACAAATTACTAATACCTGCAGCCCAAACCATTCCCACGGCTTTGGGGAGCCAGAATAGCCTGAACTGTCACTTGTAGGGATGTAATGGTTATTAGTTGTGTTGGTTCTGTCATTGGCAGCGACGGCAGGATGAATGGGTGGTGCAGTCTGCTGGGGATCCTGACAAGGGCCCCGGCACTGATTGTTTTACAAATTAAGCACTGGCTTAACCCTCTGGTAGCTTGGTACAAATTTACCAGGCTTAACTTAGAAACAATGGGGGTCATTCTAACTCTGGCGGGCGGCGGAGGCCGCCCGCCAGAGTTCCCCCGACAGAACACCGCTCCGCGGTCTAAGGACCGCTGCGGTGATTCTGTGTTTCCCGCTGGGCTGGCGGGCGACCGCCAGAAGGCCGCCCGCCAGCCCAGCGGGAAACCCCTTCCCACGAGGAAGCCGGCTCCGAATGGAGCCGGCGGAGTGGGAAGGTGCGACAGGTGCAGTTGCACCCGTCGCAAATTTCAGTGTCTGCTAGGCAGACACTGAAATTCTTTGTGGGGCCCTCTTACGGGGGCCCCTGCAGTGCCCATGCCATTGGCATGGGCACTGCAGGGGCCCCCAGGGGCCCCACGACACCCCATACCGCCATCCTGTTCCTGGCGGGCGAACCGCCAGGAACAGGATGGCGGTATGGGGTGTCAGAATCCCCATGGCGGCGCAGCAAGCTGCGCCGCCATGGAGGATTCCATAGGGCAGCGGAAAACCGGCGGGAGACCGCCGGTTTTCCTGTTCTGACCGCGGCCAAACCGCCGCGGTCAGAATGCCCTGCGGGGCACCGCCAGCCTGTTGGCGGTGCTCCCGCCGACCCTGGCCCGCCGGGGTCAGAATCACCCCCAATGTGTTAAGCAGTAATAAAGCGAAAACACAACACAAGGAAAATCCCAAACCAATGTAGAAAAATACAGTAGATTTTAATAAATATAATGACACCAGAACAAAATATTGGATTTTAAACAGTTAGATGAAGATAGCTCTTAATGGTGCAAAGTGCCAACTAATGGTATATGGTCACGTTGGACCAGGTCAAAGTCCCAAGTTCAGGCTTGTTGCAATGGAGCCCTGGCCGGGCACAGGCCAAGTTTGGCATGCTAGGAGTTGTACCTTCTGTCCTTGGATTTGAGACCTGTGCAGCGTTGCTTTGTGAGGCTTTTCGTTTTTCTATGTCAGTTCCCATGAAGCTTGCAGCTGTGTGGCGAGGCTTTGCATCGCTCGGCGTCAGTTCCGATGAAGCGTTCAGCTGTGCGACAAGGCTTTGTGGGGCTTTGCGTAACTTAGCATTGGTCCAAAGAAGCCTTCAGCTGTGCTATGAAGCTTTGCGTCACTCAGATTTCAGCTTTGTGGGAGGGTTTCCCATGGTTTTACTCACTGAGCTTCAGTTCCACTGAAGCTCTCATCTGTGTGGCGAGGCTTCGCGCCGCTTCACTTTGCGCCTCTCTGGATTCGAAAGAACTGTCAGTTAGGCTAGGAAGTGTTCTCTCTGATGCCAGCCAAGGGTCCAGGACCTGGGGAGGCACCTCTTAGAGATCAGGGGCTCACTCTAGCAGAGACCAGCATGGCTCAGGCATGTCTAGTTGCAGGTCTGGGAAGGTCCAGTGCTGCAGGTCAGCTGGGCGGTTGCAGGGAGGCCTCTGGAGCTTGTCATGTCCCTGTAGCTCAGACCTGGAGGTCAGCCAACTGACCCTCGGAGTCAATCCGGTAGCCTGGGATGAAGGGAGCAAGCCTAGTCTTCCTTATCAGAGATCAGATCAAGCAGCAGAATATTCCTCAGGGGGACAAGGCAAGCCTTAAGCAGAGGGGCAGGCTTCTGGTAGTAGCAGGATAGTCCTCTGGGGAAGAAGGCAGTGCTTCTATATTGTCACAGATCTAGGAGTGCACTGAAGAGTTGTCATGAGGGTTCAATTTATTATACCTTGTGCCAGCCTTTGAAGTCAGGGAATCCGTCTGGGTTACCCCCACATCTGGTTCTTCCACTGCCACGGCTCCAAGATGTCTGGGGTGACAAAAGAATAGTGCCAGGTTCATTTGTGTGTGGGTGCTAGATGCAGCCCTTTGAAATGTAAGTGGGGCAAGATGGCCCATCCTACCAACACCTATTCATTCTTTGGCTCATTGTCTGGGAGGAATACACAAAGCCCAACTGCTAAGCTATTCATAGTCATGTGGCCCAGCACATTGGCAGCAGACACTAAATGGTTAGGGCAAAAAATGGTAACTTTCTAAAAGTTGCATTTTCCGAATTGTGACTTAAAATCTGGCTTTACCATTAAACAGGATTTTAAGTAACAACTGAGTCCAAACGTAATATCTCTATCTGCTCCCAATCAAATGTTAGCACTTATTAAATGTAATAAGGTAATCCAGTGTTGGCCAATGAACGAGACAGACCTCACATTAGTGAAAAATGAATTTAGGAGTGTTTTACTACCAGGACTTGTAAAACTTAAAAACACATGTCCTACTTCTTAAAAACAATGCGCCATACCCTGTGTGCTGTTTCTGGTCTACCTTAAAGGTGACTTATATGTATTAAAAAAGGAAGGTTTAGCAAAAGGTTTATTTTGCCAGGTCAAAATGTCAGTTTTAGAACTGCACTACAGACTGCAATGGCAGACCTGGGGCATGTGTTAAAGTGCTACTTAAGTGGGTGGCACAATGAGTGCTGCAGGCCCACTGTATCAATAAATTTTCAGTCCCTGGGTACATGTGGTAACATATACTAGGGACCTATAAGTATATTAAATATGCCAATCGGATCTAAGCTAATTGTACCATGTGCATAGGGAAAGAGTGCAATCACTTTACCAGTGCTCAGCACTGGTAAAGTGCCCAGTCTTAATGTTAACAAAATGACTTCCAAAAAACAGGAGGGTGACGGCAAAAGGTTTGGAGGTGACTCTGCAGAGAGGACCAAGTCAGGCACTCTTGAAATGGTGTGGCATGGCCTACGATTCCAGAGGTGACCTTGGAGCTACACAGGCTCCTGCAGTTAAAACACTTCCTCGGGAAATGCTGGTATGGATGAATGCAGATTGGAAATGAACATCAAAATATCATTAGCATACTCTGCCAGTTTCATCTGCTTATCCCTATATTGAAATCCCACAATATTTCGAATATGTCTGATTTTAAGTAAGAAGGGTTCCAATGCCAGGATAAAAAGCAATGGGGAATGAGGACAACCCTGTCTAAACCCTCTATTTAAAGACAAATAAGATGATATCAACCTATTTATGAGGGTGAGGCATATAATACGGGAACTAAATTAAGGAAATAAGGACCAAATCCAAACCATATGAACAATTTAAAAATAAAAGACCAACTCATTCGATCAAGTGCTTTTTCTTCCTCAAGAGATATAGCTGCCAATGAATGTTTACATTTATTGGATTCATTTAAAATATGAAAAAGTAATCTAGTATTACTCGCTAAATGTCGACCTTTAACAACACCTGTTTGTTTGCGGCTTATCGGGTTTGGTAACAGTGTTTCAGGCCATCGCACAACAGGCTTAGCAAAAGTTGTATAATCAATATTGACTAAAGAAATAGGTTGTGATCTATACCCTCCTTTTGAATTGAGCAAAAGAGTGCATCTCAGAACGTACCGTCTGCGTGTTCTTTTGTAATAATGAAGGAAAATAATGTAAACATTTTAGAGAGAAGTTATTTAGAAAAATTGAGATAACATTCTATTGAAAAATCCTTCCAGACCTGGAGCTTTCCCTTTCCTGATCAAATTATTTGCTGAAAGTATTTCTGTAATAGTAGTTTCATCCTCTAGAAGAGAAAAATCCATAAATAAGTCATAACCTTTAGGAATCTGTGTTAAATATTGGATAATAGACTTTTAAAATGAGGTTACTTCAGGTGTGTACAATTTAGAATAGTAAGATTTAAATTCAGCCAAAATTTCAGAGGTCTTTCAGAAGGGAAATATTGTTCTCTGTTAAATCTTTGTTCTTTTCTTCTTAATCACTTTACGACTCTACGACTTTACGACTCGGTCGTCCCATTTCCAGGGGGTGCTGTGAGGGGACTGTCAGAAGCCTGGGAATCACCTTGAACACCTATCTAGAGTCCCTTGCTGACTCCTGTTTGTTTCTCTTTTCTCCATGGTACACTTGTGTAGGACTACATTTGCTTCTTGGGACTGCAAATCCCATAATGCACAGCTTGGTAGTCAGGAAAACCCGGATTCTGTTTCCCATTGTTTTCAATGGGAAAAGTCCAGTTGCTCCTTTTCACTGGATCCTCTCCTCCAGGACTTGCAAGTGTCCGAAACCACACACACCTGAAACCTCTCCTGTGCAGCCCAGCTTGGAACTGCTTATAAGCAGCCATTTCCTCAAGCTCCCTGTCGTGCATCGGACTTCAATTCCTTTGTGTTACAGACCCCTTGTCGGATGGTGTTCCAGTTTTGTTCCTGTTCTGTTCCAGCCTGATCCTGTTTCCTGTTTCTATGCCCTGCTCCTGATTGTTCCAGCCAGAGTCTGCTCCCTACTTCTTAGCCTTGTACCTGTTTGTTTCTTCCAAAGCCTGCCCCCAGTTTCTCTGCCCTGCTCCTGCCTTGTTTCAGCCTGAACCTTCTCTCTGTTTCCCAGTCCTGTTTACTGCTCATTTCCTACTCCCTGTATTCCAGTCCTGTCCTTGCCTGTTCCAGCCAGAGCCTGTTCTCAGTTTCCCAGTCCTGTCTCTGTCTGTCCCAGCCAGAATTTTGCACCCTGTTTTCAAGTCCTAGACCAGCCTTTGCTTCAGCCTGAGCCTGTTCCTAGTTCTTGCCTCTGCCTCTTTGTTTGTTCCCTTCTGTTTCTGTTTCTTCTTGGTTCTTTGTGTCTGGTAAGTGTTCTATCAGTCTTCACCAGTGTATACGTGTCCTCCTGTGCACTGGGGTTGGCTCCTGGTTTCCAGGAGGCAATTCCAGCCCCCATCCTTGTCCAGTGTTATACGTTGTATTTCGTGCCTAACAGTGACAGTGTGCTATTGCTGTTTTCTCAGGAATCGCCACTGTGTTTCCAGCTAGACCCACAAGAGCGTGTCCTGTGTATGTAAGTACTATCCTTGTTTGTGCTCTAGGGTCCAGAGACAGAATCACTTCTGCTGCCTCCTTTCTATGGGGCTGGCAGGGTGACTATCTGTAAGAGCAAACTGCACAGAGGCATTGAGATTCCCTGTCACTGTGGGAGGTTCTGCGCCCTACTCTGTGTACAACCCCAGCGTGTTTGTCCACTGGTAATCCGTTTCCTGTTTGTTCACACAAGGGTTGCTCTGCTTTTACTTTCCTGTTTCCTGTGCCTATCCGTAGCTGTCCTTTCCGTGTATGCCTTTAGCTGCTCCTCTGCCCCAGTGTACTACCTCTTTAGGATATTCAGTGACCTCAAGGGGTGTCCCAACCAAAGTCCTGATCAGACCCGCCCGAAACCGTGACATCTTTGTTCTTTTCTTCTTAATCAGAGGTGAAAATTAAATGGCCTACCCACGCCCGAGCAAGTTTGTTAATCTGAGTTTGAAGAATATGTGTTTCTTGTAGTAGAGCCAGATCAGTACCCAGCCTCACCAGCTAGGAAAAGCCATGCTGATGTTTAATTGGTGAACTTAGCCCCCTAACATTCCATGGGTTTTTTGGTAAAGTTATAAACCTACAATTTCAACTATAATATAAATATGTGATTAAAAATGTAAGAAGAATGCTATAAATGCATATGAATCACAACAATAAAGAATATTAAATGATATAGAAAAGAAAGTGAAGAGAAAGAAGTGAGGAAAGAACAGAGAATAGAAACAAAAGAAGCAAATAAGACAGGATTAACATACTGAAAACATAGCATAACATATGTCACATACCTAGAAAATAGACAAGAATGAGAAGTACGACACACTAGACCTCAGGAAATAACGGCGAGGAAGTCAGTCCACACAGACGGGTGTAGGAACTTTCCAGCAGGGTGAGGTAACGTAACTAAATGGAAGAAAATGAAAAAGAAGAAGAATAAAGTACGCTCAATGACACCATCGAAAACAGTTTATGATAATAAAGAAATCAAGGTGGAACAAGTGTTGTCATGTCCATGACTTCCACTTTGCAACTATCAATGAATTTCTGAAATAACACTATGGGGGTCATTTCGACCTCGGCGGTCTTTTGACAAGACCGCTGAGGGACCGCCGTGCTGAAGACCGCCAGTGGTGGTGGTTTTCCGCTCGGCGTATTATGACTGCTGACAGCCCTCCGTCCTTTTCCGGACGGAGAGCCGCCAGCAGCCATACTGGCGGTCGGCGGGGAAGTGGAGGTTGCTCCACCTCCACCGCCACGTTAACAGAACACCGCCCACCGAATCACGTTCTGTGATTCGGCGTGGCGGTGTTCTGTTGAGGGTGTGGTGGCGGCTGAGCAGCCCCCATGGATCCTGTCCCCTCCCGGAGGATCAACGGAGCAGGTAAGTTGATCGTCCGTTAGGGGAGGGGGTGGGGGAGTGTTGTGTGTTGTGTGCGTGCATGGGGGTGTGCGTGTGTATATGTAGAGGGGGTGTGTGAGTGCGTGTATGCATGCGGGGGTGTTGTGTGTTTGGAAATGAGTGCGTGTCTGTCTGTATGTATGTCTGTATGGATGTGTGCGTGTATGTCTGAATGTGGGTGTGTGCGTATGCCTGTATGTGTGGCTGTTGGCATGTATGTTGGTGTGTGTGCGGGTATGTGTGTTGGTGGTGCCTGCGTGTGTGTCAGGTGTGAATGTGTAATGTACTGTTGGGGGTAGGGGTGGGGAGGGGGGTCCTGCCACCTTTGGGTGTGGCAGGGGTGGTGGTGGGTGTAGGGGAAGGACTCGGGTGGGGGTGGGGGAGACCCCTATCAGTGCCAGGGAAGGAATTCCCTGGCACTGATAGTGCTCAAACCCCATGAAATCCATGGCGGTCAGCCGGGTCATGATACCGCCGGCGGTATTGTGACGACCGCCGGGCTGGAGACCCAGGTCTCCAGCCCGGTGGTCGTCTCCGCCCTGGCGGTCAGATTGGAGAAGTGGCGGATGACCATGGTGGTAACCACCATAGTCATAATTCCAAAAATGTTACCGCCAGCCTGTTGGCGGTAAGACCGCCGCTTCTCCGCCGACCGCCAGGATTGTAATGAGGGCCTATATCTTCATAAGTGGTTGTTTTGTTCTGATAGGTGATCTTAAATAAGCAGGGATGAAATAACCCAAAGCATACATTAAGGGACCTCAGAGCAGGACGCATCTTCAGAACTTCTTACGCCTATCCAAATTCACCTGTGCATAATCTTGTGTGAAAAATAAATTGGATCCCATCTATGAAATAAGGCCCTAACAACCTTTCGCAAGTCAGTGCATTCTAAACCTCTGGGGGACTGGGAGGTTGTCACAAGTTTAGACACATAGGGGGTCATTTCTACCCTGGCGGTCTATGACCGCCAGGGCAGGTGACGGAGGAAGCACCGCCAACAGGCTGGCGGTTCTTCCGGGGGCATTCTGACCGCGGCGGTAAAGCCGCGGTCAGAAACGTGAAACCGGCGGGACACTGCCCCAGGGAATCCTCCACGGCAAGCAGCGCCGCCATGGGGATTCCGACCCCCTTACCGCCATCCTGTTCCTGGCGGTTTTCACCGCCAGGAACAGGATGGCGGAAACGGGTGTCGTGGGGCCCCTGGGGGCCCCTGCAGTGCCCATGCCAATGGCATGGGCACTGCAGGGGCCCCCTAACAGGGCCCCACATTGATTTTCAGTGTCTGCCTAGCAGACACTGAAAATCGCGACGGGTGCAACTGCACCCGTCGCACACCAGCAACTCCGCCGGCTCCATTCGGAGCCGGCTTCCTCGTTGCTGGTGCTTTCCCGCTGGGCGGGCGGGCGGCCTTTTGGCGGTCGCCCACCAGCCCAGCGGGAAAGTCAGAATGACCGCCGCGGTCTTTTGACCGCGGTACGGTCTTCTGGCGGTTCCCGTCGCCGCCCGCCAATCTAGGAATCACCCCCATAAACTAGATGATGAGGTTGTTGAATATTTAAAGTAGTAACTTATGGCATTCCAGAAACATTTGGGATAAAGGAGTGAAAAAATAAGGTAGAATCTGAACCTTCCACATGCCAGTACATAAATGCCAAGATTATTCCTTTGGTTTCTGTTTTCCAGTTCTTCAGTATATGTTTTTAGTGGAAACACTAGTGTCAACACATGAAAGTTGATTATGAGCATTGTGCAAAATTCCTATTTTGTGATTTAGATCAGTGACCCTAGCATCTAAAGAAAACTATTTTTTATCCAGATTTTGTAGGCATAGAATTGTTTCTCCCATATAAGGCTTGAAAGCATGAATTTCCTCCAAGATAATTTCTACATTAGAAGAAAAGAGGGACTTGACTGGAGAACGAGGATCTTTTTTGACCCTTTTATGTGAGGAAAGATTAGAAGAGCTATTTGCTTTAGAAGTAGATTTGGAAGAAACTGGAACTAGAGGTTGAGACATCAGCAAGTTAGATACTAAGGAAGACTGCAGAAAAAGGTCGGAACTCTCCATGTCAGAAAGTAATCCTGAGAGTGGATTAGGGCCTGAAAACATAGAATTATTGGAATACGATCAAATATGAGGTGCACTGAATTTCAGATTACACGTTTTCCGCATAAAAGAATTGCAAGTTCTATGCAATAAGTAGGTTATCAGCAAGGAAGCCAGCTGAAGTAAAATAGGATACTGTCTAAAGTGACCCCAGAATAGTTACTACAAGCAGAAGGAATTCTAGCCACTGCATTTCAAAAATGGCAGGAATCCACAGATAAATATGCAAGCAAAGGTTTACAGGTAATGTAACTACCTGGTGTCGGTTGTGGTCGACTTTATCCTGAAAATTCATTTGAACAGTGTATGACGCTATTGATTAAAGTACTGAGGTGAGGGAAGTACAGACACCAGTGCATAAACCAGGACAAAATGGCAGGAGCGACTCACTCACTAGTTATCGGGCGGCCATCTTCCAAGGCGTAAAGCTATGCCGCCATCAAGTATTTGTTTGCATCGTTTCTGCAGTATTCTTTACTCACTGCTGTGTGTTCTTCCACCACCAATACCCCATTACCTGCTGAGCCTGACAACCCCCTCAATGTTACAGGGAAGGTAATGAGCAGCTCCTAGATCTCTCTCTCCCTTCCTCTACTTTCCCCTCATTAGCTGTGGCTGTTCTGCATGTGCATCTCTCTATCGACATAGCGGGAGGTTTGGGATTCTCAACGGCATGGTAGGCCTTTGATCCAAGCTTGAGAAAATCTCAGTATATGGACAGAGACTGAGTCAAGAGGGTATCAAGAAAAGAGGTGGCTCAGTTTAGAAGGTAGCTGCCAGTGTTAGTTAAAGGAGGCACATTTAAGCGCTGACTTGACTGAAGAGGGAACTCATTCCATGTTTCTGTATCTTCATCTCCCAGTAATTTGTTCCTGGTTCTCTAGGATTTTGCAGTGACCACCATGAGAAGGTAAGGCACAGACAGCTCATTTCGGTTCATAGTGACACAAGAATGAATGTGGGGATGATACAATACAGAAAGTGGAGAATAGATTTTTGAGACGTCTGCTTTCTGTTCCCTAATGTACCTCTACAGATTTGTGCCATAGTGCATTAGGGCTGGATGATTTAAATGACATAACCAGGCTTCGCCCCGCCTTTCTGTGGTTATCTGGTCTAACCCTTCAAATAATTTTACGTGCCAAGTAGTGGAAGATCGTCTACTCCTGGATTGGGCAAAAAAGATCCTTTGGTTGATGTACATCAAGGAATTCCGCCGCTCCCTTGGTAGCTCAGATTTTTTGATAATCCCAGTGGTTCGCCCTCCCCTTTGAAGTATGTCTTAAAAGAGAGATTCCTTGATTCATGCCATTCATTGAGAATGTGCAAGGACCTCAGGAAGGCCTCTGCACACCACAAGCCCACTGGCCGATTCGTACTTGGTTTGGGTTCCCATTAGGTTTCACAGGCATCTGCTAACTTGCTTAAGATTTAACATTTTGCACTTTATGGTGGCGTTTCTCTTGCCGACTTTATATCCATTGATTTTACCATTAGGTCCCTCTGATGATCAATCTACTCAATTCACACAGCATTTACTGTTTTTTTTGTAAATATTATGGGGCTCATTACGACCCCGGCGGGAGGCGATAATATGGCGGAAGTACTGCCAACAGTCTGGCGGCCAAATTATGACTGTGGCGGAGCGGCGACGGTAATACCGCTGATACCGCCAGGCTGCCGCCAGCCTGCAGCCTGGCGGTCCCGACAGTTCTAATCTGCCAGGGCAGCCCTGGGGATTACGAGTCCCCATCCGCCAGCCTGTCCATGGCGGTAAACATCGCCATGGAAAGGCTGGCGGTATGGAGACTTAGGGGGCACCTGGGGGCCCCTGCAGTGTTCATTGCACAATTTTGTGGTGACTTTTCTGCTAAGCCAGCAGGCGGAAACGCTGTTTCCGTCCGCTGGCCCAGCAGAAATGTCATAATAGGGTGCAAAACCAGCACTGGCGGTATGTTCACGCCCGCAGCTTCGGCGGTCTTTGTAAAAGACCGCTGAAGTCGTAATGAGGTCTGTGTTTCTCCTGGACATCGCTTCCTGCTGCCTATTTTGAAAGATGCTAATTTTAGGCTTTGTAAGGAAACTGTGGTCTATATTCAGTAACTACCTTCGTTGCACATATGCTGGGATGTGGTGAAATTTTTACTCTGTGTTATCAAATTATGAAAATTAATGAGATCATTTTTATGTTATTATCAAGTATGGATATTTTTATTGGTATCCAGTTGTACATAGGTATTTTATGACTATAAATTCATTTGTTTTTATTGATTTTTATTTGCACTTTTATGGCTGATGTATGTCACTGAATTAAGTGGATGCTACCTGTACTTATCCATATTAAGGGGACAGGCAGCTAGGGTGGCAAAGTCAATACCACTAAAGCCACACAGCACTCGCACACACGAAAGAACCACACGTCACTTCACCTGGGTATGGGTAATCAAGTGCTTGGGTAATAAATATTTCAGACAGACTAGAGAGCAGTTTTAGGTGAATTCTGTGCAAGACTGCTATACTGTTTCGGCTTTAAAGTAAGATAGAAACTAAGGGCCTGATTTAGATATTGGCGGCCGAGTCACTCCTTCCCAACGGTGACGGATATCCTGTTCGCCAAAGTCTAAGTCCCATTGAATATAATGGAATTTAGATTTCTGTGAACAGGAGATCCGTCACTGTTGAGAAGGAGTAACTCGTCCGCCAATATCTAAATCAGGCGCATAGTCTCTCCCGCAGGGAACAAAGATGAGTCGAGCTCCATGGTTTTAGAAAATTAGCAGTTTGCTGACCCATATTTAATGCAGATCAAAGTATATAGTATTATAGTAATAGAATTATGACCTCTCCACCAAGTTTATTACGCCGGCTTTATTGTGAGGGGAAAATAAGACAGAGGGTGGCGTGCCATTGTATAAGACATTAGTACCTGGTCTAGGTCGGGGGCTAATGGCCCAAATGAAGGACCTTTTGAGCAAATTCTGGTTTGTTGAACAGCACCCAACCAGTTTCACTTCATCTTGTTTGAGTCATTGATGAGCTGTCTGCTCCTCTGTCTACTGCTTCCTGGCTCGCTGTCCACAGAAAGCTGGAATTTGAAGTCATGAGTTTTTAGTAGTGTGTAGCCTTGGCTCCTCCTGCATTGACCTCTTAGGGGAGAGATTTTAATTAATCAGTAGAAGTTGTTGCAAATGACATGATCCTGTCTCGAAACCCTGCCGGGTACATAGCGTGCTTTATAAACTCACTGATTGATTGATTGATTGATTTTCAAACAGTACTGAGTGATGGTGTGCAGGTATTCCATTCTTACACTGTTTATCCTGGTACTACACATGTGAAACTGAAGGAGCCCCAGACAGAAGTCCTCACCTTCCTGTAGATTATTCAGTTGTGGAATAATGTGTCTCTAAACAGGTTGCCAAGCGTTTGCTAAGGTAGGAATATTTTCACAATAAATTGATTCACCATTCTTGGGATAATAGAACCGGATGATTAGACATTAAAGAGACTCTCATGGCTTATGTGAGTATTCTTCCAAGAGGAAACAAACCTTGGTAAAGGCAATAGATCTGGCTGAATGTTAAAGGACGTGTTTTGTAATAGTTGGGTGGCTCTGTGTGTGTATCCGGGACCTAGCCTAGAAAGAAAAAATTACAATGGGAGAATGCTTATGGTAGCAGTAAATTACACCCTTCTGACCAAGGTGCAGGTAACGCAGAATACATCCACATGGCTGATCTGCAATCTACCAGCACGGTCGTCCCCTACTCCCATTGTAGGAAAACTGCACTGGTTGCCTACCAGAAAGTGGGCTGTTTTCAAACTCTGATGCTTAAGGAACTTCACAAGGCCCATCCCGCCTATCTGCACTCACGACTCAGTCAGTATCAGCCCTCCAGACAGCTCAGGTCCTCAAACAAAGTGCTATTACCGCCCCACCCAGTCACACCTCAAGATCTGGAGGCAGATCCTTTTCATATATGCCCCGCACTATTGGAATAAACTCCCTCTTTACCTATGTACCTGCCCAGATTTTATAAACTCCAAAAAGATGCTAAAACTTGCCTCTTTTAGAATGTCTCAGCTTGCCTGATTAGCACAGCACCGAGATACTCCTTCGGGAGTGAGTTGTGAAATTGAGCCTCCAATACATAATTGTTTGAACTCTAAGTAGATATGTGTTTTATGCAACAAAGCATTCATAGTGGAAAAATAGTATCCAAGAAGATAATCAGTACCCACGAGTGCTAGAGTAAACGATGAACCACTGGTAACGTTTCGCCCCACTTCTTCTTGTCTTGGATCTTATGCAAACATCTACTTGTGCAAGCCCCTAACTCTTCTCTTTGTAATTTATTTTTCCAGATTGCAGAGGATAAAACGCTGCCTGACTCTACGAGTGCTGCAGAAAATACAGGAGCAAGGATAAAATGCCCGCCAGCCACGGATTACAAAGTCCTTCATAAAAAAGGAAGAAGAAAAGCCTTTGATGATATCACTGCGCTCAGGCAGCCGCAATCCGAAAGAGAAACAAGTGGTGTATCTGCGACCGGTCACCAACCAAGGCCAGATGTGGCTGAAACCAAGCAGAATACCGACAGTGTCCAAAATGGGACCACAGGAGAGAGAGAGGAGTTGGTCGATTCAAGCTATCAAATACCCAAGCAGGAGAGACCTCCAGAGCGGACAGACCTTCACAAGCCTAAGCATGACAGAAATGAGCCCCAAGAGAAAAAGGACGATGAAGAAAAATCAGAGCATGAGATGCAAGATTCTACAGGAGAGACTGAGGTCAAGCCTCAGGACACGATGGATGTGAAAGATCTTGGGGATAGTGAGGCCACGAGCAACCTCACAAGCAATATTCTATCTAACGAGAGCAGCCATCAGGTAGAACATGGGACAAAAGGGATCCACAATGAGGCAGAGGAAGACAGCTGTGAGCATCAGCCTCACTCCACGGACGCAGCCACCACTACGATGCCCTCAACCACCCAGGAACCCACAACCGTGACCACAGAGGATACCAACTGGTGCAGGCAGAATGGGTTTTCGAAACCCTGGCCACACTGCGTAGACGAGGCATGGCAGAACGACACCAAGATTCTGGCAGAAGAATTAACCAAGTTCTCATTCAGGCTCTTTCAGCAGGTCCTCAAAAACGATCGCATGTCAAACGTAGTCTTCTCGCCACTGAGCATCATAACAGTGCTGTCTCATCTCCTCCTCGGTAAGATAGGGGGCTTTGATGAAGAGGTTCATACCTTCGTAAGTAATCCTATATTGTGATCGACTTTGTCCACTTTAAAAAAATAGTGAGGGTACGGCTTCCTGGGCAAGGGAGCACACTCTCCACAACTAGTGTGTGTTTCAGTGAAAGCATCACTGAAAGGAGCGAGGGTTGGGAGAACCTCTTTAGGAATGGCTCCTGTCATATCACCTCTCGCCCAGTGAGGATGGGCGAGATATACAAGTCATGTTGCTTCTGCAAACCCAGCGTTTCACAAACTCAAAGAGCTTGAAACTGCAAAATTACTTTTTGCTATGTAATAAACCCATTTAGTGAGTCAGAAAAGCATGGGCTGTAAGGGGCTTCCCCTTTTAATTGCATTTTATAATAGTATGTATCAATCAATGTATAGCAACCACAGTTGTGGTTGGTAACCATTCAAAAGTTACCAGCTCTTCAAAGGAGTTGGTAACATATTTGCGAAGAGGAACATTGCCCCCGTTGGACAGCTTCCCACGTCCTGCCCCCAACCATGGGTTCTCAAATGGGATTTGTTTTTAGTTCAGCACCAGTTGCTTTAATGGGAATTCAAAAATAAGGATTGTGGTTCTGCTCTTCAGTCAAGTCACCATCCATGTTATCTTATGTTATATTGATTTGTATAGCACACTAATGACCCTAGAGAGTATCCAGGCGCTTGGGCAGGTGTGTAGGTTTCTGGTTCCCAAGGTGCTTATACAAAGAGCCAAGTCCTTAGTTCTTGTGGAACTCAAGAAGTAAAGAGGACGCCCTGATGATTAGAGGGCGGTCATTACATGTCTTGGGTGCAATGTAGAAGATTGTGCAACCTCAGGTTTTGCTTTTGCGGATGCTGGGAATGTTTGCGAATGAGAGTGAGGCAAGAGCATAGGTGTCTGATGGGTTGGTGAAAGTGTATGCAGCCTTTCAGGTACTCTGGTCCTGCGTTGTGTAGGGTTTTGCGTGTGCGTTAGAAGTTTGAATTGCCTGCACTTGTCACTGGGGAGCCAGTGATGCTTCCTGAGGTGCGGTGTGAAGTGGGTGAGGCGTGGGAGGTCAAGTATGAGTCCTGCAGTGATGTTCTGGATTGTATGGAGTCTGTGTAGGAGTTGTTTGGAGAGTCCGGGTTAGAGAGTACTGTTGCAGTCCAGCCTGCTGGTGATAAGTGCTTTGATTGACGGTCCATATGGTGTTCTGAGGCAACCATTTGAATATTTTCAAATATATATTTTATATTGATTTCTTTTCAGCATGCTTAGGACGTGGAAGCAGGAGGTGCACACTGTGTTGACCTGAGCCGTCATGTTGAGCTTGTCATCTAGGATGATCCCTAGATTTCTTGCATGGTCTGTGGGTGTGGATGTTGGTCTTTGCTCCGACGGCCAACAGGTGGAGACTCATAGGGAGGTCCTATTGCCGAAGACCAGTACTTCCATCTTGTTGGAGTTGAGCTGCAGGCCGTTGGTTCGCATCCAGTCTACTACCATGGTCATGCAGTTGATGAAGCTGGTTCTGGCAGTGGTGGTTTTGTCTGTCAGGGAAAGGATGAGTTGGGTGTCATCAACATAGGAGATGACAGTGATGTCTTGAGATTGGATGATGTTGGTGAACAGTGACGTATGTGTGGAAAAGGGTGGGTTTGCAGCCAATACTTGGAGATCACAAATAGTGACCTGCCAAAATATTAGTCACTCAGCAGGTCATTCTACAACCTCGTACAAGTGAAATTTTTGCAATGCTGTCTATAAGTGCATACGTCTGTGAATAATTTGTGGCCACTTTTTACAACCAGTGTTTTTGTACATCTGGTCCTGTATAATTACAACATTAGCCAAGGTCCATATTTGTGAAATAATAGGATATTGAAGGGAACTGTGAACATAGGGGGATCATCTTTTTAGGACATTTTACCACTGTTACCTATAGAAAACTAAAGAATGTAACAGTCTTCCAATTCCACCAGCAGTTTGTTTATATGCAGTTGGAGAGGATTGTTGGAAGGGGCCTTAAGGGATTTTCAGCATCACTAGTAATGTACACACTGTAACGCTCACAAATTCACTTGGTGGACAGTGAGACATTTTAATTGAATCATTATAGCAACACATTCCCTCATACCACATTCTACATACCGCATACTACATACCACATACCACCACCACCAGGAACCTAGTATTTTAATCAAATTTGTGGTAAAAAATGAGGTTCAACCACAGTCATTCAGTGTTAATGAAGTACAAAACATGGTTAGCAATAGCTTATCCACCAACATCAGAGAATCAAGAAGAAAAATTGATTTGCTTTCGGCAAAATATTTCTGCGGGATACATGTTCGGCACAGGAGAGGAAGGTGCGGTCGAGTGCTGCGTGTCAGCCAATCAGCGCATCATATCAGTCTTTCCCAGTCAGAATCAGCTGTGCTCCAGCCTCTACCACAATACTTTTGAAAGAATTGAGATCAAAGGAAATAGATGCAGCAGGGCCAAGACCAGCTGAACCTGAAAGCATCCCCACTTGAAGGCATCACCCGAGGAATCAAGAGGGAAGTGTATGGCACAAAACTGAGGATGGATCATGTTTTGGGCTGTCATAAAGAGATCCATGAATGGAAACCCCAATCTGGAGATTGCCTTTGCCACTTCAATGTGTAGCTCCACTTGTGGTCCTCCAGTGAGAGACAACTGAGAGCATCTGCCTTCACACTGAGGATGTCTGTTAGGTGATCTGCTAGTGGGAAGATTCTTCCCACAAGATTCTTCATCGCTGCACCCACATCCAAATTTGGCAGCAACGTGCTCCGTCATTTTCAAAACGCAGGGATGCGCTGTATTAACAACAATACCCAGCACCCAGGGAAAGAGCAAGAAATGAGGAGAAATGAAACCATTTCTCCATGTTGCACCATGTTGACTCTACCACTGCAGTGGCATTAAATTTTGGCGCTGTCTCAGATTTTTGATTTTTCATAAATCTTGGGCAGTGTCAAAATGCAATGGGTGTTGCTGTGGAACGCCTACAGCAACACCCATTGCATGCCCCTTCCACGCAAAGTGCTGCGTGTGAAGGGACCATATTTACGAGGTGGCGTTTTTTGTGGCTTAACACCACCTAGTACATACGGCGCACTCCACAGCCCCACCGGAGTGTCACTAAAAGTGGTGCTCCGGTGACGATAGGGACTTGTAAATCTGGCCGTGAAAGTTCTCGGAGCCACCATTTACTGCAAGTAGCACTTCTGGACAGAGAGATTTGAAAGCCCAAATAAGGTGTATCAGGGGTCCAGGGACATCAATCAAGAGTTCAAGGCCAACAGGACCTGGCTCAAGGTCAGCAGCTTGAATATGTTCTATTGGATTAACCAGTTCACAAGGCAGAGATCAAGACAGGTCCCAGGCATCCATCCTTCCTGGGGACCAAGAAATGAACAGCGGAAAACCTGTGAGAAATTAGGTTACTGTTTGAGGAAGGTGAAACCCTACTCAAGCAGAAACCACACCATTCGTCGGGGTGAGACACAAATAAACCCCAAATTAAGCTGTGCTCACCCCCTGGTAGCTTGGCATGGAGCCGTCAGGCTTAAATTAGAGGCAATCTGTAAAGTATTTATGCAGCACTTCAAACAGTGATAAAAAGAAAACACAACATAAATAAAATCCCACACCAATTTAGAAACAATAGACCTCAATTTAATAAATGAAACAAGAGCAAAGCAACAAAAATCCAATCAGTTGAGCTGGAATTATGAATTTTTAAAGATTTAAGTGTAAAACAGTGCCAAAAAGCACACAGCTCCACCTGCAGCCATCTGGTTGTGCAACACTGGGAGAAAGTCACAAATTCAGGCCGACTGTGTTGGAGCATGGGTCAGATACAGGGACTACGTTACTCCCACTGACAAGTTATCTTCTCTGTTTAGCTCAAAGAGTCCTGTTCACAGTGGAGGGGGTCGTGAGGAGCGGAGGAGCGTCACGGACAGTTGTTGCTGTAGCACAAAGTGCAGAGCGGGCATCACAACCGGTCATCACTGTAGCATGAAGATCCTGTTGTCATTGTGAGTAGTCGGGAAAGAGCTTTACAGTAGCGCTCAATGTGAGCAGTCGATGCTGTAGCGTAAAGGGTTGAGCTGATGGAACTTTGCATTGCCGGGCTGTGTGACTGGCACCGCCGGCCCGTTCACAGTCGGAACTTCAGTTTAGACTTTCTATAGCCACACCATGGGTCCAGGCTCTTTACGTTATCTACTGTTTGGGGGTGGGTCAGGGGTTTGCCCCAGCTGGATCTGGGTGCTGGTGCAGGTGGGTGGTAACCTGTTATGTCCCTGTGGCTCAGAATAGGAGGCTAGCAGATTAACCCTTGGAGTCACTTGAGGAGTCCTGGGTTCAGTTTAAGGTCCAAATCCCTCTGACTCAGGCAGAAGAGCAGGAGGGTAGCAATCCAACAAGGCAGCAGTCCAGCAAGGCAGTAGCCCAGAAGGGTAGACGTCCAGCAGAGTGTCAGTCCTTCCAGCAGCACAGCAGTCCTTCTTCCTGGTAGAGCCTCCAGAAGTGTACTGAAGGCTAGGTGTCTGAAGTTTACTATTTGTGCCTCCTTTGAAGAGGGAGAAGCTTCTAAAGTTTCCTTTTAAAGTGCACAGGTTTTCTGCCTTCCTTGCCCTAGCCCCAGACTGGAGGTAAGCAGTCCTTTGTATGGAGGCAATACACAGCCTGTTTGAGTGTAAGTAGGGCTGTGCCCAGCTCCACCCTCCCATCTTGCCAGTGATGGCCCTTCCGACCATACCTAAGCTCTCTACTGTGTGTGGTTTCCCTGGAGGAATACACAAAGCCCAACTGTAAGCTACACCCAATTATGACCCAGAGAAGGTTGCAGGCACTAAATGACAATGGCAGGAAAATGCCAACTTTCTAAAAGTGTCATTTTCAAAACTGTAATTTAAAATTTGACTTCACCATGAGAAATATATATTTTTTAAATTTCAAAGATACCAAACATGAACTGCTTGTCTGTTCCCATTTGGAAATTATCACTTATTAACTGTCTTACTGTCTTAAGGTAACTCAAATGTTATCCTATGAGACAAGCAGGCGTGGCAGTAGTGAAAAACTAATTTAAGAGTTTTTCACTATCAGGACATGTAAAACTTAAAAGTACATGTCCTACTTTTTGAATTCACTGACCAATGCTCTCATGGCTGTCCAGGGCCAAACCTAGGGGAACACATATGTATTAGAATGGAAGCTTTGGGCTTGGCATAAGGTTTTGTTTGCCAGGTCAAAATGGCAGTTTAAAACTGCACACATAGGCTGCAACAGCAGGCCTGAAACCTATTGAAGTGGCTACTTAAGTGGGTGACACAATCACTGCAGGCCCACTAGTAGCACTTATTTTACAAACCCTGAGCACAGGGTTTACAAGGAACTTAAATATGCCATTTGGATATAAGTCAATTCTACCATACTTAAGGCGAGAGTACAAGCCCTTTAGCACTAGTTAGAAGTGATTTATTGCACCACCCCCTAAGGCAAACAAAAAAAAATTCAGCAAAAATATGGAGGAATAAAGCAAAAATTCTGGGGATGACCCTGCAGAAAGGTCCAAGTCCAACCAAACCCAAGGCCACTCCCTGCCAGGTTCCCTCTTCTAGACCTGTTTTGCAGCAAGGCAAGGACTTCCATCTGATCTGCAGGACTGAGGCACGATACAGCGATCCCGCCAGAAGGAAAGGTGTGCTCTGGATGGAGGATAGGAAGCAAAGTACATATCTGCCTGGATCTGCTGAATTACCCAGTGGTCTAATGCACGTGCCTGTCATTGATTGATGGCAATCCCTCCCTATCAAACTGGATCTGCTGCTGTTGCTGCTGGTGATGCCTCCTGGACTCACCCCTCTCTCTGAAGGGGCAATAGATTTGAAATGGCCTTTGGACAGGCTGAGACGGCTGCCATTGGCAGCACTGCACGGCCGTAGAATATCCACGGAAAATACAATGCTGTTAGTGCAGGGGAAGCTAGGCCCAGGCCACGAGCCACGGCCATGCTGTTCTTGAAACTTTCTAGTATGGAGTTGGCATTCTCTGTACCTGTCTCTTACCATTAAATGACATGTCTATGGGTGCTGCATGGATTCCTCTAATTATTCTAGTGAACTCACCCATGCATGCTGACACTGCATGACACCTGTACCCATGGACCAAACAACGATGTCTGTAGAGAACTTCAGGATCTGTTTTGATGCCTCCAAGGCATCGCTCACCAGGTCAGAAATGTACTTCTTCATATATTCTGAAAGACTGACTGAGGGCCTGATTTGTAACTCTGCAGAGAGGTTACTCCATCACAAGGGTGACGGATAACCCATCCACTGAAATCTAAATCCCATTCTATCCTACAAGATTTAGACTTTGGTGGACGGGATATCCATCACTTTTGTGACAGAGTAGCCTGTCCTCTGAGCTCTTAATCAGACCCTAAGTTATCCATTAGACAGAGGTATCTGGAATGGGTTAATAATCACTACCACATAGAGCTCTGGAGCCCTTCTACTGTTTGATCCAGTGTCCGACTGGATTGCAATCTCACTATCGGAGTGAACTTTGGAGCCACCAACGCTGTTTGATTCCAGAACTCTAGACCCTCCCTCCCCATGCTGTTTGATTCCAGCGATTGGATTGGTGCTATACCCTGAATATCAGAAATGTCTACTCCCACCTTCCCATCCAGACTACGAAATACCTCCTCAGTACCCTGGGAATGTTTAACATTCATTATTGTATTAGGCCTTTTTTTTTTTACCTCTCACACTACTCTTTTTTCCCATTTGGCCCTCTTTTTTTGCTTTCCCATTGGAACAGTAATCAATGTTGCACATGAACTGTCTTCACCCCCCCTCTTCCTGGTCAACACCAATCCAGGCTGATTGTGGCAAACACATGGCCCTCACAGGTTCATTTAGTAGAATGTCAGGACACAAATGGGACCTTCTCGCCCTGCTACTCCCAAATCATCCCAGGCCACACTCCCCCCATCTGTGTTCCCCCCAACTACAGCCTTGCCGCAGGTCTGCACCAGCCCGCACCTCATCCCATTGCAGATCCTTCGATCTTTCTGGTCCCCCAACCTGCCATCTTCTGCTCTGTTAGTGGCCTGCGAAGAGCTTGTGTGAAACGATGTTGATGGCTTTTAATTAATAGAAGGGAGAAGAGTATTATCCCCCAAACCCATCAGAGGATAATATATCTTGTTGCCAATAAGAACACTGAAAAAGTGGTATTTGTATGAGCAGATAAGTGAAGAAGACCACAGAGAACGTTGAGTACCCTTGACTGTTCTCTCTTGCTGAACTCACTGAATCTGAGGGTTGTTGAGGCAAGGGCTACAATGGTATTCCAAGGGGAGTAGCTTTAGGGAGTGATTGGGGTGTGACACCCCCTAACCAAATGCATTCTTGGCTTCATAGTTGGGTCTGAGGGCTCGGAGTTGGGTCTGATATGTCTGCGTTGGTTTCTCATGTCGTCCTAAGGGATTTTAACTCTTTCATTTTTAGGGTCGAGCGGGCAAGCGCTCTAGCCTGCTGTAATCTCTCTGTGGGCTTTTAACCACGCCCACCACACGCCCATCAGTTTGGTTGGTTCATGGGCTTGCCTTTTAAAATCGCTTGATTTTATTTGTGAAAGGCATGCCTAGGTCATGCCTTTTCTGGTGTTTAGCCCTCCTTGAGCGCACCGGCCAACTACTGAAAACAAGATGCTCCATGTCATGGTTTCTGGCCTCCATTTTCCTTTTATTTCCTACGCAGCGGAATCTCTCTGCACATTTGCCGATACATTTGACTGAGAGCGAACTTCTGTTTCCTTTATGTGTGCTCCTTCACGCTCATGGCGTGGCGCTTTAAATCGGCTTGCTTATGTGAAACTGTATTACTTTTCATTTCCATTTTATGTTGCAATAGAAGTCCGGTAAGGACGTTACAACACTATTAGGTCTAAGTCGATCAAATGCGAGACCCATTGCATTGCAAATGCTTGTTTGAATCAGGAACTAAATATTTATAGTGACCAGTTTTCTGAAAAAGCAGTAAATCCGCACCCATATAAATACATCTTGAAAGGATGCACATTTACTGCTTTCTGGAATTCATAAACACTGGCAGTCATATGCTTCACAAGCAGTGTCAGCCTCATGTTTCCAGACATACTACTGGCAATCAAACACCGGAAAGGTGATGGGATGAATGTTTAAAAATAGTCTAAGCACTGCCAATCACTCAGGGGAGCGTTCCAACCATCATTATCGGCCACTGTGCCACTCTAGACAGAGCGCCTAATTTAAAGATTAGCAGATGTAAAAAAGGCAGACAGGGGTTGGAGGACTTTATGTCAGCCAACCTGCCTTTACTCCAGCTGCCAAATTTAGAGATGCCTGCCTGGCCATGGGCATCAATATGCATTGGCAGGAACCACCATCTTGGCGGTTTCTCTCAATATAGGAAAAGTTTGACTAACGACTCCATCAAATATGACAGCCAGTTGTCAAAGTTTTCCAAATCTCTTTATTTTTCACAAACAAAGTCCTAAAACAGGAGTTTGTTTTTAAAAAAAACCAGAAAAACATTGATCTCTACACCATAGGAGTTTTCGCCCATGGTGTGGGGGTCATTTTTATTTTATTTACTGTACCTCGGCGCCAGGATGTACCTGGTGTGACGGACAGTTAAAAGAAGACCACCAACCATCCACTCTACTGCCATCAGGCCATCAGAGGAAGCTTTACCTTGACAGAATTCTGTCGGTGTAAAACTGGCAGTCCGCCTGACTCAAAATCGGTACTCTGTCTACCAAACTCTAAACCAGCCCTAGAGGTCCAACTAATGCTACTCAGTACTGACCCTGCTCCTCAAGGGATTGGGCCACCCTGAACCTTGGTCTTCTCACTCATTCACCCCGCGGCCCACTCCTTTTTTATTTGGAAATTTGAGATTCGGCCCTGCCCTAAATCTCACTGACTAAGCTAAACCCCTGGGTATTGCAGGCTCCCCACTGTTTATGAGTGCTGTTTCCTGCTTTCTCTACCTTAAGCTTACCTTATGTGCTGGTTCTCTACACAGGTGCACGCGGTGACACGCAGGACAACCTCATGGAATCCCTCTTCGAGCTCAAGAAGTCCAGCGCGTCGGACTGCGTCCACAGCACTATAGGGCGCATGATCACCTCCCAGGGCTTTGTGTCTTCCTCTGGAATGTTCTACCAAAAAGGTAATAGTGTGGGCATGTGCAACTGATAGCCATGCGCAAGGGCAATGGTGGGGCATGCATATGTCTTAAACAGCCAGCTCTGCTAAGCAGCGGATGACCATGGTCTTCAAAGTGCTAGTTTATAGATCAGTCCATCATGAACCTGTGTCTGGGAAGAGCTTACAAGTGGTGCTCAGACTCTGGTGTGTTCAGTAATAGTTGAGATGGATGGATGGATGCAAGGATGGATGACGGATGCATGAACAGATCAATGGATGGATGTGTGGACAGACGGATGGTATGTTCTAACCTCCATTACTTCCTCATCCCTCATCCAGTCACAGTCCTTACATCATGAGCCTCCTAATGGACATAATTTCACCAATCTGATTTAATTGATATTTGCATTAAAAAAGAATCCCTTTAAACAGCTACATGGTCGAAGGACCCATGATAACTCCTCCCCTTCGTGTTAACGGTTGAAGTAAAGAAAGGTCACATAAAAGTGCCCCCACAAAACACCACGCACCCTTACATTCTTGGCACGACCAGAGGTGAGGAGTCATGACGCTGTCAAACAAGCACTGGCAAAGTAAATAGGCGACTCTCGCATTCTGAGTTCTGACTAGAATATTAAGAAGCCTGCTGCAGTGAATAAAACAAACAAAAATTACTGTTTGTATATTCCTTCTGCATGCACTGCAGCTACAAGAGAGGGTACTGAGATTCAGGGTACTTCTGAGATGTAAAACAACCCCTCATGCATCGCAAGGTAAAGACTCTTTAGGAGTAGGGATGATAACCAAACAGCCAAGATCACAGGGTTAGAGGGTAACTACTCCTTGGGGGTAGGCAAAGGCCATGCTAGGTATACTTTAAAGAAGGTAACAAAGGGTCAAGGTGAAAATAAAAATCTGCCAGCCAGCTGGCCTGAACAAAGGAAACTGGCTGCTGAGTACCATCTCTGGCAGAGTAACTTTTCATGAAGCCAAAACTGGTAATGAACAAGAAGAATGTGAGGTCACAAATCTGCACAACTACAAATGATGGACTTCAGCCTATGACCAGAGGATACATCTGCACCATTAGAAATGATGGACTTATGTTATGAGCATAGGACTAATCTGTACCACTATAAATTATGGACTTCAGTCTATGCCCAAATGACAGATCTACACTACTACAAACGACAAACTTCAGTCTAACTCGAGAAGACAAATCTGCACCACCACAAATTATGGACTTCAGTCTATGACCAGAGGATAAATCTACACCATTAGAAATGATAGACTTCAGTCTATGACCACAGGATAAATCTGTACCACTACAAATGATGGAGTTCAGTTTATGACCAGAAGACAAGTCTGCACTATTACAAATGCTGGGCTTCAGTCTCTGACCACAGGATAAACCTGCACCATTATAAAGTATGGACTTCAGTGTATTACAAGAGGACAAATCTGGACCACTACAAATTATTGACTTCAGTCTATGACCAGAGGACAAATATGCACCATTAGAAATGATGGACTTATGTTATAACCAAAGGACAAATCTGCACCACTATAAATTATGGGCTGCAGGCTATGACGAAAGGACAGACCTACACTACTACAAATGATGGAATTTAGTCTATGACCATAGGACAAATCTGCACCACTACAAATTATGGACATCAGTCTATGACCAGAGGACAAATCTGCACCACTACAAATGATGGACTTCATTTTACGACCACAGGACAAACCTGCACCACTACAAATGATGGACTTCAGTCTATGACCATAGGACAAACCTGCACCACTACAAATTATGGACTTCAGTCTACGACCAGAGGACAAATCTGCACCATTGGAAATGATGGTCGTATGTTATGACCATAGGACAAATCTGCACCACTACAAATGATGGACTTCAGTCTACGACCAGAGGACAAATCTGTACCACTACAAATGATGGACTTCAGTCTACGACCAGAGGACAAATCTGCACCACTAGAAATGATGGACTTCAGTCTATGACCAGAGGATACATCAGCATCACCACAAATGGTGGAATTCAGTCTATGACCAGAGGACAAATCTGCACCATTAGAAATGATGGACTTATGTTATGACCATAGGACTAATCTGTACCACTATAAATTATGGACTTCAGTCTATGACGAAAGGACAGACCTACACTACTACAAACAACAAACTTCAGTCTAACTCGAGAGGACAAATCTGCACCACCACAAATTATGGACTTCAGTCTATGACCAAAGGACAGATCTACACTACTACAAATTATGGACGTCAGTCTATGAGCAGAGGACACATTTGCCTCACCACAGTTATGGACTTCAGTCTATGATCAGAGGACACATTAGCCCCACTACAGTTATGGACTTCAGTCTATGATCAGAAGACAGCTCTCCATCACCACCACTTATAGACTTCAGTCTATCACCAGATGCCAGATTTGCACCACTACATAATTATGTACTTCATTGTATGATGAGAAAACAAATCAGCACCACAGCAAATGATGGACTTCAGTCTATGACCAGAGGACAAATCTGCATCACTCAAAAAGATGGACTTCAGTCTATGACCAGAGGACACATCAGTGTCACTACAAATGATGGACTTCAGTCTATGACCAGAGGACAAATCTGCACCACTATAACTTATGGACTTATGTTATGACCAAAGGACAAATCTGCACCACTATAAATGATGGACTTCAGTCTATGACCAGAGGACAAATCTGCACCACTACAAATGATGGACTTCAGTCTATGACCACAGGACAAATCTGCACCACTACAAATGATGGACTTCAGTCTATGACAGAGGACACATATGCATCACTACAAAGTAGGGACTTCAGTCTTTGACCAGAGGACAAATCTGCACCACTGCAAATTATGAACTTCAGTCTATGACCACAGGATAAACCTGTACCACTACAAATTATTGACTTCAGTCTATGACCAGAGGATAAATCTGCACCATTAGAAATGATAGACTTCAGCCTATGACCAGAGGACACACCTGTACCACTACAAATGATGGAGTTCAGTTTATGACCAGAAGACAAGTCTGCACTATTACAAATGCTGGGCTTCAGTCTCTGACCACAGGATAAACCTGCACCATTATAAAGTATGGACTTCAGTGTATTACGAGAGGACAAATCTGGACCACTACAAATGATGGACTTCAGTCTATGACAGAGGACACATATGCATCACTACAAAGTAGGGACTTCAGTCTTTGACCAGAGGACAAATCTGCACCACTGCAAATTATGAACTTCAGTCTATGACCACAGGATAAACCTGTACCACTACAAATTATTGACTTCAGTCTATGACCAGAGAACACATCTGCACCACTGCAAATTATTGACTTCAGTCTGTGACCGGAGGACAAGACTGAGCCACTGCAAATGATGGAGTTCAGTCTATGACCAAAGGACAAAACTGCACCACTATAAATTATGGACTTCAGTCTATGACCAGAGGACAAATCTGCACCACTACAAATGATGGACTTCAGTCTATGACCATAGGATACATCTGCACCATTAGAAATGATAGACTTCAGCCTATGACCAGAGGACAAACCTGTACCACTACAAATGATGGAGTTCAGTTTATGACCAGAAGACAAGTCTGCACTATTACAAATGCTGGGCTTCAGTCTCTGACCACAGGATAAACCTGCACCATTATAAAGTATGGACTTCAGTGTATTACAAGAGGACAAATCTGCACCACTACAAATTATTGACTTCAGTCTATGACCAGAGGACAAATCTGCACTTTTACAAATGATGGACTTCAGTCTATGACAATAGGATAAACCTGCACCACTACAAATTATTGACTTCAGTCTATGACCAGAGAACAAATCTGCACCACTGCAAATTATTGACTTCAGTCTGTGACCGGAGGACAAGACTGCGCCACCGCAAATGATGGAGTTCAGTCTATGACCAAAGGACAAAACTGCACCACTAGAAATTATGGACTTCAGTCCATGAGCAGAGGACACATTTGCACCACTATAAATTATGGGCTTCAGTCTATGACCAGAGTGCAAATGATGGACTTCAGTCTATGACCAGAGACAAATCTGCACCACTGCAAATTCTTTACTTCAGTCTATGACCGGAAGAGAAGCCTGCACCACTACAAATGATGGACTTCAGTCTCTGACCAGAGGACAAATCTGCACCACTACAAATGATGGACTTCAGTCTCTGACCAGAGGACAAATCTGCACCACTACAAATGATGGACTTCAGCCTATGACCACAGGACAAACCTCCACCACTATAAAGTATGGACTTCAGTCTATTAAGAGAGGACAAATCTGCACCACTACAAATTATGGACTTCAGTCTGTACCCAGAGGACACATCTGCACCACTAGAATTTATAGACTGCAGTCTATGACCAGAGGACAAATCTACACCACTATAAATTATGAACTTCAGTCCATAATTCTGCGGGGCAAATCCTCACTGCTACAAATGATGACCTGACATATCCAATAGTTTATCCAGACATGCCTTCCAGGACCAGTCAAGACCATGCTTATGTGCTCTTCCAAACTTTCTCTTAAAAGTGACCGTATTTGGGTCCTCTCCCAGTGTTTCCATCTGCTAACCAACCAGCGCAGGATGGGGGCATTCCACTTCCAAGCAGTTGCGCGCCGCCTTCTCAAAATATTGGTGCAAACGTGCCCGCAAGTAATCAGCCAGCTCTCCTGTTGGAGTCCGTTCGGATGACCGCGGATTTACAATGTCATCTGGATGCAAGAGTAAGTATGGGTGGCTGAACCTTTAAAGGAGCTTTAGAGGCTTTAGACTTGAGTTTGAATGGGAGGTACCTGTATCCCTGTCAGTAGTTTTATCTACTGGTTTAGTTGTTGCCACTTCATAGAAGTTACCAGATGCAATAGATCCATGGCTCACTGATATGATTAAGCCAACTTGTCCATTGTCTCGAGGACCCTGCTGTTTACCGTTCACCTGTAACCTTGACTGATCGTCCAGAAGACCAGTAGCCACCACTCTACGCCTCAGGTCACAGCTCTTCAGATGGCTCCAAATGGGTTGAAGCGCTTTGGCCACTGATGGTTGGACTGAACGTTTCAGGATTTTAACCAGTGGGCCCACAATGTAGTTATGTGGGTCATCGTTGTGATAGTTGTGATAGTCCTCAACATCAAAATGAGACTGATCTATATAAACAAAAAGTTACCAATCTTAGAAGGATTACTGGGGACAACAAATCTCCCGGGAGGCCAACAGAAAGAATACAGTGTGGACGGGGTGGCCTTGCCCTTGGAGTCACCTCAATTTGAAATATTACAATCTTTTTACAAAAACATAAGGGGGGCAACAGGACAAATTATTGAGCAGAAGTACTCAGCAAGTCCATTCCCAAATTCTATCCTACTTGCAGAGTGCAAATAAACTTATCACACAAAACCCTGCCCAGTTTCCCAGGTCCATGCATGATGTGCTGTTCCATTCCAGTTCTTTTCTTTGAATTCTGGGACTTGTAGTCTTCTTGTTTCCATTACAAAATAGGACTACAACTCCCAGAATGCAAAGAAAAAATCTGGAGTGGAGCAGCACATCATTTATGGACCTGGGAAACTTGCCAGCGATGCTCCACACTGGGTCTGAGCGCTGATGTCAGAGCGCTAGGCACCAATCAAATTATTGCAGCCCCAACCAAGACATAACTCTCCGACAAGTCGGAGCTCACACGCTGGGACTTGCGCACCTCAACAATGAGGGGGCGCAGCCAGCCCAAAGCTCCTACTCCACAATGAAAACCGCAGCAGCGGTTAAACGCGTACACGTAGAAGCAAAGAAAGCACAAACAAAAACTTGGGTCAAAGGATCCTCTATATGTAAATCTGTAAATATGTAAGTCTAAAAACCCGATAGCAACCAGCAGCGCATGTGTAACCAAGCATCATGATCGTTAAGAGCTGAATGCTTGTGTCAACTGGAACGCGCTAAAGCTTTTAACCATACAGTATATGCAGCATTAGTAAAACATATATAAGCAAAATATGAAGTCAAAGATGGTAGCACTAATATTGACTGCTGAGCAGCAAAGAAAGAGGCAGTCAAGATGGTGCTGATCATATTTGAGGAACAGAAAGGGCAGGGACTGGCAGGTGCATCAGGTGAATGGCCGTGCAGAGCCGGGAGCTGATATAGAACCAAGGTTGGCCAGGGTAGTGAAAGACTTGCTTTGTGGACCTGTACTCTGACGCCCTTAACTGTGATCTTCAAATGAGGAGGACTGAGAGAAGCTCCGGTCCAGTATACGCTCTACAAGTAATATCAATATTAAGTATACTATTCCGCCAGGAGTCCTCAACAGTACATTAATTATCTTAATGCAACTAGCTCAATGGGTGTGTTAGCTATGCGTCAGCTGTGCATTAGCTATGTCTTAGCCATGTGCCAGCTATGCAGAGCACAAGCCCTCTTTGGGCCTGTGCTCTTTGGTGTCCTTCAACATTGGGGGCATTTGAGTTGCACGTGTACAACCCAATAGGTGAAAAAACATCTCCAGCCAAGAGCCCCCTAGAGGGGCTCGCTGGGCATTGCAGCACCGGCCCAACGAGAAGCATGGGCCATTGATGACGAATGCCACCTTTGGGTGGGATGGCCTTGTGCTCCACATAGCTAATACTTCCATTGACCTAGTTGGATCTAGACACTTAGGGCCTGATTACAACTTTGGCAGAGGGGATTACTCTGTCCCAAATGTGACGGAGATCCCGCCCGCCGTATTATGAGTTCCATAGGATATAATGGACTCGTAATTCGGCGGGCGGGATATCCGTCACATTTGGGACGGAGTATTCCACTCCGCCAAAGTCGTAATCAGGACCTTAATGTACTATCTAGGACCCCTGGCGGAACAGTATACTTTATTAATGTTGGCCCTGGTCTGTAGGCCACCCTGCGGTCACATAGGGTTCCTTAATATTTCTCTTCCAGCTGAGCCACTGCTGCACGAAAACCACTGGAAGGAGCTGCCTTAAGCTGCCACCAGAGGGTGCCAGGTTGCAACCAGTGGTCTCAAACATGCCCATGTTGCTGGGGATGGAAGAGTGATGGACCCAAACTGCAAAATGTCACTTTCCTGAGGCTACGAAAATGCTTGCACCAGAGCTGCCTTTGGATTAAACTGGAATTATGGCAAAGGTATTAAAGAGAGAAGCTTTCTACAGTTCTTCTTAGTATGCTTCTACATATGGGGTGTTGGATGAGCCATGTGTGCATTGTTTGACTAACACATATATTTGGTGTAAGTATTATCCAGTGTATTGTACACACATGGGGCCTGATTCACAAAGGCAAGCATAGACTTTTGGTCTATGTTTAACTTTCTGGTATTCACAAAGGTAAGTTAGGGGTAGTATCTTTACGTCTGCACCGGGGCAGAATCTCCGCACTGCGGGTGTAGAGAATACATTCTGGGTGCGGAGATTCCTCTCCGAGTGGGGACGTAAAGATACTACTCGTAACTTACCAAAAGTTTAAGTTTACCTTTGTGAATTGGGCCCCTGGCATGGAAAGTCTATGTACATACCATATATAGGACCCGGCAGCCATACACACCTAAGGCTCTGGATTGCCCATGTATGCAGCGTGTCGACCCCAGGATGCTTGTGCACCCATGACTTTGGCTGGTTAATGAATCTACTTTGCATGTGATCCAGCTCAAACAAAAACATGTAGTTCTAGGTGTAGAGGTATGTACTCTGTGCATGGAGGTACACAGGGCTTTAGTTGATCCATGTATGCATTATATGTACTCTGTGTTTGTGTTGCACGTGTGACCCAGGAGATATGTAAAAAATGAGTTTGAGTGATAATGTATGACCCAGCATGCACATAGCTGTTGCTTTGAGTGATCCATGTACAAGCTGTTTATATCACACAGCAGGCATGTAATAGAGTAGTTTGAGAGGCTCCTCGAGTCCTGTAAGAACGCACATCTCTTGCACATACAAATTTAAATTGAAATGTGCCCATAACTCACCCTTCACTGACCCAGAGCTCTCAGGTTTGTAATGGAGAAGGTTTCTGAATGAGCTGCTTTTGAATGACAACATTTAGCATTCACTGGTGAAGAGATGGCTATGGTTCCAAGTAAGAGCCCAAGATTGGGGTCTTTAGTTAGCACTGGTTAGATGTCACCGGGAGACCCCCACATGCTCACAATAACGACCCAGATTTAGCTATGATCCTCTGTTTCTCACTGCAGACCTGCCCGTGAACCCCTTCTTTTTGAATCAGTCGGAAGAGTTCTACAAAGTCACACCACAAGCATTCACCGACAGCTCCAGCAAGAACCTGGAAATGGTCAACAATTGGGTGGCACAACACACCAACAACAGAATCAAGAAACTGCTGGACGACGTACCCCCAAACGTGAAACTCCTCCTTCTCAATGCCATCTTCTTCCAGGGTAAGACCTTATACATCCCTCGACTCCGTGCCCCCACACCGAACAATTGTATGACTCCAAACCTGATATGTTGTCTACAAGTCAGTGGTCAAACCAAGAAGGTGTCCCCAATAATGGTCACCCTCAACAAGAGCGATTGTGAAGTCAAAACCGACATTTAGGGGGTCAGTGTTATAGTGGTGGTAGTACCGCCAACAGGCTGGCAGTACATACTGCCTGATTATGACAATGTAACACACCGACCACCACAGCAGTAACAACCGCCGAGCTGGAGACCACAGTCTCCAGCCCGGCGCCCGGCACTAGGCCGCCCATGGTAATATGACCCCACCCACCGCCATGGTTTCCGTGGCTTGCAGTAGGCACAATCAGTGACAGGGATCTCCCCCTCCCCAGAGTCCTCCCCCACCTTGACCTTTCCCCTTCCAACACTCCCGATATACACACACCTACATGCACAGACATACACACACATACACACATGCATACCTACATTCACCCACACATGCATACATCTGTGCACACACACATCCACACACACTGACGTACATACATGCACACACGCATTCACACATCACAACATACACGCACACAAACATCCATTCATGCACACATGCATTCCAAACGCACCACACCTGCATGCACACACACATAAACATACACACACACCCCCACACACACACAACACCCCTCCCACCCCCCTCCCCTGTAGGAGCACCGACTTACCTGCTTGCAGGGGGTCCTCCGGCAGGAGACGGGACGCGGCGCTGCTGCCAGCAGCAGCGTCCACCAGCAGAACACCGCCAGGCCGTATCATGGATCATGATACGGTCGTCGGCGGTCTATTGGCGTGGCACTGCTGCTGGCAGCAGTGCCACCTTACCGCCCTCCGCCACCTTGACCCTAGTCGGAATTCCGCCATCCTTATGGCGGAATTCCAGCTACGGTCATAACTTGGCTGACGGTAGGTAGCCACGGTGACGGTCTTGTGGTGGTCGTCGCCGTGGCGGTAGGCGGTATTTACCGCATATGTCATAATGTGGGCCTTAATGTCTTTGTTTCATTTGCAGCGCTAACAGGCTTCGTTAAATACAGAGAGCTCATTCATTAATGCATTCTTGGAAAACAATTTACACTCCATGTTCATCCCCAACTCTAGGGCCCATGTTTATGGGTAATAGTCGCAGGGCACCGTCCAAGTCTTCTTGCGCCGAGGCCCCGCCCCAATGTGAAAGGGCAGAAATGCACTGCATTTATGAAATACAGGCCCATATTTAAACTTTTTTAGCGCCGCATTTGCGTCATTTTTTTACGCAAAAGCGGCACAAACTTCCAAAATACAATTGTATTTTTGAAGTTTGTGCAGTTTTTGCGTCAAAAGGAGGCGCAAATGCGGCACAAAAAAGTATAAATACGGGCCACAGTGCTTTCCTGTCCGTTCCCTCTTCACTGGTGCACAATTTGCTGTCTAGCGCCAATACAAGCACATCTGCACCATGGTACGAGGGGGCATGCGTTGCATGCAGGATTGTTTTTTTGCAGGAAACTACACTTTCCTGCACAAAAACAATCTTGAGAGGCATGCTTCCATGTCTGCTACAGAATGAAGCACACATGAAAAGAGGAAAAAACGAGGAGAAATAAAAATATTTCTCCTTGTTATGCCTGCTCTGGGGAGGCGTAAGGTTTTAACGCTGCAGAGGCTTGCGTCATTAAGTACATCTGGGGATGCGTCAAAGGTAATGGGTGTTGCGTGAGGAAAAAACAGCACTAGACCCATGGACCGCCTCCCTGGGGCAGGGTAAGGTGACACAGTGACTTGCGTTGCTTTGCCTTACTCCATTTCTATGAGGACATGAAAAGCCACACAAAGTGGCTTTGCGTGGCCTCATAGATATGGTTGAGAGGCTTGTGCTGTCAGAACATAAAAGAAAGCGACGCTCCGGTGACGTCACATAAATATGCCCCAAGATTTATAACTATGTATATTGATAGATATGTGAACATTGCTGAAGAGGGAGCTTCTCCTTGAGGCACAGAAAAATTATGGTTAACGAAAACTTCAAGTCCTATGGAGGGTTGAAGGTCCCTGCCACTGTGTCCACGTGACAACCTGCTGCCTGCTTAACCATTCTGGCAGACGCAGAATGTTTTATTGTACATTAGACACTTGTACCCAGACATGGTGCTAGCATGCTGCTCACAATAGACTCCACAGCAAGACTCTTTTAAGTGATTTGGTTCCATCTAAAGTGGTACTTCTGTGGGATCGAGTAACTACCACCCCCATGATCAGTATATGACACTACTAATGGTTGGTGCTACTTGGTCACTGAACTGGGGTACAAGCCTTTATACCAGAACCCCACTAGCAGAGACTGTCTCCCTGCTCTTCATGGTAAATCATAGTTGTATGTTGTCCAGGGGCTGGGGCAAGCAGGAGCTACTGGGTCACAATCATGGTGGCTGAAGTTGTTTGCCTCCTATATGAGTACTTTCCTCACTTGACTCTCAGGCTACAAAGGGCGAGTACTTAAAGGCTTCTCAGGTGGGGGATGTGACTCCAGACGCGAGCAGTTATGCATCAGATACATTACACTTTGTCCAGCCCAGGGCTCTTCGTTATAGGAAACGAGAAGTACTTTTATTGCAGACTACTCAAAGTAGGGTCAATCGAGCACAGGGCTCTAATATGGGTGGCATGGGGGCAGAATCCCACGGGGTATGATAGGTGAGATTATGACATAGGCACTATGCATGTGTGAGCAGCCTTCCTGATTCAGTAACCCCTAGCTCAGTGGTTCCCAACCTGTGGTCCGGGGACCCCTGGGGGTCCGCGAAGCCTTCTCAGGGGGTCCGCGAGAGCCTAGAAAATCAAAAGATATTAACAAATATTGACAAATTAGGTCCCCAGCTTCCAGTAATGACTCAGGCGGGGGTCCCTGGATTCCCATGATGATTCAGTGGGGGTCCCTGGGTTCCATTAATGTTAAAGTGGAGGTCCACAGAAATCAAAAGGTTGGGAACCACTGCCCTAGCTCACTTCAGTTGTGTCTCACTGCTAAAAAGTTCTTTCAGGGCTTCAAAGTGTAATGAAGAGAAATACCCCTTCAGTTTAGCGGTAGAGGCACAAACAGGGTGAAATAGCCCTTCAGTTAGCGGTAGAGGCACAATCAGGGTGAAATACCCCTTCAGTTAGCGGGAGAGGCACAATCAGGTTGAAATACCCCTTCAGTTAGCGGTAGAGGCACAATCAAGGTGAAATACCCCTTCAGTTTAGCGGTAGAGGCACAATCAGGGTGAAATAGCCCTTCAGTTAGCGGGAGACGCACAAACAGGGTGAAATAGCCCTTCAGTTAGCGGTAGAGGCACAATCAGGGTGAAATACCCCTTCAGTTAGCGGGAGAGGCACAATCAGGTTGAAATACCCCTTCAGTTAGCGGGAGAGGCACAATCAGGGTGAAATACCCCTTCAGTTTAGCGGTAGAGGCACAATCAGGGTGAAATAGCCCTTCAGTTAGCGGGAGAGGCACAATCAGGGTGAAATACCCCTTCAGTTAGCGGTAGAGGCACAATCAGGGTGAAATACCCCTTCAGTTAGCGGTAGAGGCACAATCAGTCTGGAATACCCCTTCAGTTAGCAGTAGAGGCACAATCAGGGTGAAATACCCCTTCAGTTAGCGGTAGAGGCACAATCAGTCTGGAATACACCTTCAGTTTAGCGGTAGAGGCACAATCAGTCTGGAATACCCCTTCAGTTTAGCGGTAGAGGCACAATCAGTGTTCGAGTTCACTTGGTTGATTTCCCAGAACTATCAGAATTCTTGAGACCGAAGCCTGCAGACAACAGCAGCGCAAGCAATCCTGAGGGTCAAAATGTATGTATATACAGTGAAGCGTGTCTACCTCGGAGTACAGCGCTACCACTAGCTCGGAACACGTGATCTGATTGGCTGCCAACAAAATGAACAGGAACCTGCAGCTGCCATTTTATGACTCGGGGACTCAGTCGGAGGGTTGGCCACCCGTGCATGGGGGGGAAGGGGTGTTGTTTGCCCAGTTTATTACTTCACATATTACATCACTCATGACATGTCCTATGACATCATTGAAAACATCAGTGCAACATCTGAAATGACATCAGTGCTGACAACACTGTGCATGGTGGCCGTGCAAGTTATAGTTACTTCAGTTAACTAAAACTCGTGAATTTCAGTGTTGTTTTTGAGTTTAAAATGTGACATTTTAACTGACATTTTTACCTGTCACATCATTTTACCCTTATTTTTTTCCTCTGTGTATATATATATATATATATATATATATATATATATATATATAGAAAGAGAGAGAGAGAGAGAGAGAGATTATAATATTGGCACGATTTGACGAATCACCACAAAACGTTCCAAAAAAGTGCTCTTTTTGCCTAGTTTGTGCATGGAAAGTTTCAGGTGGATCCGTCAAGCAGGGGCCGAGAAAAAAGGTGGATCCTAAAACAGAAAATCCCCATGCATTTTCCATAGACTTCTTTAAGAAGGGCTACAGCAAAAACTGCTGAACCGAATTACACCAAATTTGGCAGGAAGCCAAATCTTGGTCCATAGATTGGGCCTTTTGTAATTTGGTGTAAATTGGTTCCGTAGTTTTCTTGAAATTAAAGTTCAAAATATTTGTATAGCTTGATGGTTGGATCAGCAAGAGTCTTGCAAGACTCTCACTGAAGCGCCAGTTCAAAAATAGAACCTTCTGATTGGCCCAGGGAGCTTCTTTTTCCCTTGGGCCAATTAGCTCCCATGGAAGTCAGACTCCTGCGGGAGCGAGCACTGTGATTGGCTGCTAGCAACATCATAAAAATGTTGCTGGCAGCCATTACAGGACTCATGGACTTAGTCCCCTGTCATGAAGTTTGAAAAAAAAGATACTTGGGGCCAGGATAGGTATGTGGAGGGAGGGCGTGCCCACCCCTTACCCTGAACCATTATAGGACCCGGGGAGCTCACCCCACGGACGAGCTGTGTGCGAAAGGGGATGGGGGCCGTATAGCCACCTCCCCAGTCTTGTAAGGCCCGAGGTACCAAATCCCCCAGGGCCGATTTATTTAATTCAAGGGGAGGGGAACCACGGGCCCCCTACCTCAGCCATTACAGGCCAGGGAATCCCACCCGAGGCAAAAACTTCAAAAAAAGGTGGTGGACACAGCCACCTACCCAAGTGTTTAAAAGGTCCTGGTGTTCAATCCCCCAGGGCGGTACTTAAATTAAAAGAGAGAGGGCTGAGCCCCCCCTTTCCTGAGCCTTTAATGGCTCCAGGTACCCCAATCCCTCAGAATAAAGCAGATTCCCTGCCCGCACTGGCAAAGGCAGCTAAACTTGTGTTTGCTTCCACCGGGCTGAAGCATTTTTTAAACTCCTGCCGAACAGGATGAACACAAAGTCTGCTCCCAGTGGACGGGAGCTTTTATAATGCTCCTGCCAGCTGGGATCAGACTTGAGATCTGTTTCACTTCCAGCACTTATGCGGGCAGGGAAACAGATTAATATATTGCTCCTGCCTGGAGGGAGCAGCACAAGTAGTTGCTCCCTCCTGGTGGAAGCAATGTCAGCTCTTGCAGCATTCTGGGAGCCAATGGGGGCTGTTGGGGACCTAGGGCTCCTCCTGCACCCACTAGTGTTGTGCATGGTGGGTGTCCTGGGAGGGCACCAGCACACCCACCTTGAAATATTGAAAGCCATGGGGATGGGGTCCCCCGGTCCAATAAAGGCTTGGGGAGTGGGGCGGCCCCCCTCCCCTTTAAAATGCAGAAGACCACCTGGCACAGGGCCTTATAAGGCTTGGAAAGGGGGGTCATGTGGCCCCCACCTCTTGGCTCATGGAGGTTGACCACGTGGCCCATCTCTCCTCTTTAAAATACAAAGGGTCATGGGGGATGGTGCCCCCAAGGCCCAATGTGGCTTGGAGAGGGGGCCACATGCCCCCCTTTTTTATTGGTATGGCCCTGGGGGATGCTGGGGCCTATTAAGGCTCAGAGAGGGGGCCACGTGTCCTGCCCCTTTTTATATTTGGCCCCAGTAGATGGGGTCTCCATGGTCTAATAAGGCTCCGGGAGGGAGCTGCACACACCCTCCCTTTAGATTTTGACCCCTGGGGAAGGGATCCCCAAAGCCAAGAAGGCATTTTTATTGCATTTGGACTGGGGGACTTGGTTCCCAGGGCATATTAAGGCTCAGAAAGGGGGAAACATGGCCTTCTCCCCCGTTTAATTGTTTTGGCCCTGGGAATGGGATGACCGGGGCCAATTAAGGGTCAAGGAGGGACTGCTCATCCCTCTCCTCTTACTATATATGTTTTGGCCCCAGGAGATGGAGTCTCTGGGGCCCAAATACCAACACTACGCTACTCACGGCAAAGGCTGTGTGCAGTATGGGCGTGGCAGCCTGCTGGGGGTTTGGTCAGAGAACATGGCTGCAGGCAAAGCCCTTTTATCAATCTCCTGCTGGGCACTGCCAAAGGCTGTGCGCAGTATGGCGTTTGCTGCCTGCTGGAAGTTAGAATTCGGTCCCAGTTGCAACAGAGGCCGTGAGCTAACCCCACGGCAAGCATGAGCAAAGGCCGTGAGGGCCATGAGTTTGGCTGCCTCGAGATAGCTGTTTGCAGTGTGTTGGACGCAGACCCTGGCTGCAAGCCAGGCCCTGCAAGCCAAGCCCACACCACATGTGATGAAAGGCTGTGCACAGCGTGAGGTTGGCTGCCTCTGGTGCCTTGGCCACAGGGCCTGGCTTCCAACGCTCTCCTGTGCATGGTCCAAGGCCATGCGCCGTGCGGTTGGCTCTACGTATGGTAATAAAATAATTACTTTTTGTTTAAATAAAATCCCTAGAAAATCAGTGAAAAAAGCAAAGGTTAAAGTAAAGTTATGGTTAGGTGTGAAAAAAAAAATCTTTTTTTTTTTTTAAACTTAGAAATTCACTGTCAAAAACAAAGGTTAAGGTAATGTTATAGTTAGATGAATATGTCGGTGACAATGTTAACGTTTGGAACGAAAAAAAACACAGAAGTTAACCAGTTATAGTGAGCAGAGCTAACTATAACTTGCACTTCTGCTATGCACTCATGACCTCACATTTTGCATCACTCATGACATGTTCTATGACATAATTTATGACATCACCCACACCTCTTTTTGTACAAGTTGCTTTATAAACTAGTGTGGCATTAGAGGCCTGAAAGTAAGTACAAAATAGTTCAGAATAATATGAAGCATCGTTAAAGCCATCACTGACACAACCCCCTTAGGTGTAGCAAGCTTGTGCAATGTGCAACATTGACCCGTACCATACACTTCACAGGTACCCCAGTTCACATCAGCAATCAACCACAGATATACGGGAAACTCACATTACTCTTTGGAGTGAGTTTGCTCTGTACCACACTGTGTGCAGACAGTGAAACTCTCATGAAAAATACACCACAGAGTATTAAATAGTATCTATTTAGAACAGTGTATACTCAAACAATACACTATTCGCTTAAAATAACCAAGGTCTGAAGGCACCAAAGATCATGCTAAATGCTGTCTTCATACTGTCGTGAAACTATGCATAGTCCATCTTTTGAAGCTAAATAAACACATGTACGTGGGTGAGTACCTGGTGCACACAGTCTTCTATGCTATGTAGAAATTGTCATGCTGAGACGATTCTGTCTAACAACTTGAGGCTGCTAACAATCCTTTGCATCTACTGCATACAATCTTTGCCCCGTTTGAAACTTTGTCTACATTGACAAAAGTCATCAACTGTCACCTTCACTCAGAGTGTCTCTTAAGACTCACAATGTGTTCAATACCTCTACACATCTAGGATGCATTAGAAGCCTGTAGGAAAGTACCATCTTGCCTGGCATGTTACCCTCATATTTCACTGTATATATGTTGTTTTAGTCTGTGAGTCACTGTAGGAAAGTACCATCTTGCCTGACATGTTACCTCAATATTTCACTGTATATATGTTGTTTTAGTCTATGTGTCACTGGGACCCTGCCAGCCATGGCCCCAGTGCTCATAAGTGTGCCCTGTATGTGTTCCCTGTGTGATGACTAACTGTCTCACTGAGGCTCTGCTAACCAGAACCTCAGTGGTTATGCTCTCTCTTTGCTTTCCAAATTGTCACTAACAGGCTAGTGACCAATTTCACCAATTCACATTGGCATACTGGAAGACCCTTATAATTCCATAGTATATGGTACTGAGGTACCCAGGGTATTGGGGTTCCAGGAGATCCCTATGGGCTGCAGCAATTCTTTTGCCACCCATAGGGAGCTCTGACAATTCTAACACAGGCCTGCCAGTGCAGCCTGAGTGAAATAACGTCCACGTTATTTCACAGCCATTTACCGCTGCACTTAAGTAACTTATAAGTCACCTATATGTCTAACCTTCACCTAGTGAAGGTTGGGTGCAAAGTTACTTAGGGGGTTATTCTAACTTTGGAGGAGGTGTTAATCCGTCCCAAAAGTGACGGAAAAGTGACGGATTTACCACCAGCCGTATTACGAGTCCATTATATCCTATGGAACTCGTAATACGGCTGGTGGTATATCCGTCATTTTACCGTCACTTTTGGGACGGATTAACACTCCTCCAAAGTTAGAATAACCCCCTTAGTGTGTGGGCACCCTGGCACTAGCCAAGGTGCCCCCACATCGTTCAGGGCAAATTCCCTGGACTTTGTGAGTGCGGGGACACCATTACACGTGTGCACTGTACATAGGTCACTACCTATGTACAGCGTCACAATGGTAACTCCGAACATGGCCATGTAACATGTCTAAGATCATGGAATTGTCACCCCAATGCCATTCTGGCATTGTGGGGACAATTCCATGATCCCCCGGGTCTCTAGCACAGAACCCGGGTACTGCCAAACTGCCTTTCCGGGGTCTCCACTGCAGCTGCTGCCAACCCCTCAGACAGGTTTCTGCCCTCCTGGGGTCCAGGCAGCCCTGGCCCAGGAGGGCAGAACAAAGGACTTCCTCTGAGAGAGGGTGTAACACCCTCTCCCTTTGGAAATAGGTGTGAGAGCTGGGGAGGAGTAGCCTCCACCAGCCTCTGGAAATGCTTTGATGGGCACAGATGGTACCCATCTCTGCATAAGCCAGTCTACACCGGTTCAGGGATCCCCCAGCCCTGCTCTGGCGTGAAACTGGACAAAGGAAAGGGGAGTGACCACTCCCCTGACCTGCACCTCCCAGGGGAGGCGCCCAGAGCTCCTCCAGTGTGTCCCAGACCTCTGCCATCTTGAAAACAGAGGTGTTTGTGGCACACTGGATTGCTCTGAGTGGCCAGTGCCAGCAGGTGACGTCAGAGGCTCCTTCTGATAGGCTCCTACCTCTCTTGGTAGCCAATCCTCCTTCCTAGGTAGCCAAACCTCCTTTTCTGGCTATTTAGGGTCTCTGGTTTGGGGATCTCACCAGATAATGAATGCAAGAGCTCATCAGAGTTCCTCTGCATCTCCCTCTTCACCTTCTGCCAAATGATCGACCGCTGACTGCTCAGGTAAGTCCTTGCCTCCCCACGCTAGACTGCATTGCTCGGTACCGTGTGATTTGCAGCTGCTCCGGCTCCTTTGCACTCTTCCAGGATTTCCTTCATGCACAGCCAAGCCTGGGTCCCCGACACTCTAACCTGCAGTGCACAACCTTCTGAGTTGTCCTCCGGCGTCGTGGGACTCCCTTCTGTGACTTCGCGTGGACTCTGGTTCACTCTTCTTCCAAGTGCCTGTTCAGGTACTTCTGCGGGTGCTGCCTGCTTCTGTGAGGGCTCCCTGACTTGCTGGGTGCCCCCTCTGTCTCCTCCTCCAAGTGGCGACATCCTGGTCCCTCCTGGGCCACAGCAGCACCCAAAAACCCTTACCGCGACCCTTGCAGCTAGCAAGGCTTGTTTGCGGTCTTTCTGCGTGGGAACACCTCTGCAAGCTTCATCGCGACGTGGGACATCCATCCTCCAAAGGGGAAGTTCCTAGTCCTCTTCTTTCTTGCAGAACTCCAAGCTTCTTCCAACCAGTGGCAGCTTCCTTGCACCCTCAACTGGCATTTCCTGGGCTCCTGCCCACTCTTGACACTGTCGCGACTATTGGACTTGGTCCCCTTGTCTTACAGGTACTCAGGTCCGGAAATCCACTGTTGTTGCATTGCTGGTGTTTGTTCTTCCTGCAGAATCCCCCTATCACAACTTCTGTGCTCTCTTTGGGTAGTAGGTGCACTTTACACCTACTTTTCAGGGTCTTGGGGTGGGCTATTTTTCTAACCCTCACTGTTTTCTTACAGTCCCAGCAACCCTCTACAAGCTCACATAGGTTTGGGGTCCATTTGTGGTTCGCATTCCACTTTTGGAGCATATGGTTTGTGTTGCCCCTGTACCTATGTGCTCCTATTGCAATCTATTGTAACTTTATACTGCTTGCATTACTTTTCTTGCTATTACCTGCATAATTTTGGTTTGTGTACATATACCTTGTGTATATATCTTATCCTCATACTGAGGGTACTCACTGAGATACTTTTGGCATATTGTCATAAAAATAAAGTACCTTTATTTTTAGTACTTCTGTGTATTGTGTTTTCTTATGATATTGTGCATATGACACCAGCGGTGGGATAAGTACTTGTAACTACTTACCACTTTGTCAATGTGCACTTTTCATAAGAGAATAATATACAAAACAAGTTCAGTGTATGTACACCTAACCAAAAAGTTTTGCTTTTCTTCTCTCAAACTTTTTACAAAGTTCAGAAAAGTTTCTCTAAACTTCAAAAAGTTTCTAAAAGTTAGAAAAAGTTTTTTTCTCTGTTCTTTAAAAAGTTCTGAAACTTTTTCTTCCTTCTCACTGTCTCTAAACCTTCTTCTATCATGTCTGATGTAGAGTCTGCTCTTAAAATGGTCAATACTACCTATGACAATTTGAATTACATGAGCCTAAGGAGTCTCTGCTTAGATAGAGGTTTGGTGATAGGAAAGAACCCTACAAAAGAGTTTCTATATAACATGCTTATTGTGAATGATGAGTCCCAAGCAGGCACTTCAAATGAGAGGTTAATAGAAGGTTCCCATTCTGACTCGGGGATCTCCTTGAGGGAGGTAGGGAGGGTTCTGTTCCAAATCTGCCCCTTAGCAGGCCACCTAGTAATGTTGGTAGTAATGGAGGTCCCCATCATAGTAGGGGTATCTTTATTCCTGGAGGCCAGGTTATTAGGGTTCAGTCAGTTAGGGACAGATCTCCCTCTGTTGTTTCCAATTTATCTTCTGTATCCAAGCATTCCCAACCCACCCACCCTGAAGACAACATGTTAGAAAGGGAACTCAAAAAGTTGAGAGTGGAAGAGACCAGACTGAAGCTTAAACAGCAACAGCTGGCCTTAGATAGGGAATCCCTAGACCTGGAGAAGGAGAGACAGAGATTGGGGGTTGGACCCCATGGTGGCAGCAGCAGTATTCCTGATAGTAATCCTGTTAGAGAGCATGATTCCAGGAATCTGCACAAGATAGTTCCCCCTTACAAGGAAGGGGATGACATCAACAAGTGGTTTGCTGCACTTGAGAGGGCCTGTATGGTACAGGGGGTCCCTCAAAGGCAGTGGGCTACTATATTGTGGCTATCTTTCAATGGAAAGGGTAGGGATAGGCTCCTCACTGTTAGAGAAAGTGATGCTAACAATTTTGCAGTTTTGAAGGATGCACTCTTGAATTGATTTGGCTTAACCACTGAACAATACAGGATTAAGTTCAGAGACACCAGAGAAGAGTCCTCACAAGACTGGATAGACTTTGTTGACTGTTCAGTGAAGGCCTTGGAGGGGTGGTTACATGGCAGTAAAGTTACTGACTATGAAAGCCTGTATAATCTTATTCTGAGAGAGCATATTCTGAATAACTGTGTGTCTGACTTGTTACACCAATATCTAGTGGACTCAGATCTGACCTCTCCCCAAGAATTGGGAAAGAAGGCAGACAAATGGGTCAGAACAAGAGTGAACAGAAAAGTTCATACAGCGGGTGACAAGGATGGCAAGAAGAAGGATGGTGAATCTTCTGACAAGGGTGGGGACAAAAGTAAAACTGAGTCTTCATCAGGCCCACAACAATCCTCTGGTGGGGGTGGTGGGTCCAAATCCTCTTCCAATAATCAAGTTAAAAAGCCTTGGTGTTATTTGTGTAAAGTCAAATGGACAAAAGGCCATTGGACAACTGATGCCAGTTGTCCAAAGAAAAACACCAAACCTCCCACTACCACAACCCCTACTGCAAATTATAGTGCCCCTAGTAATAGCAGTGATGGTGGGAGCAAACCTACAAATACCCAATCCTAGGGAGTAGCTGGGCTCACTTTTGGTAATTTAGTTGGGGTTGGTCTTGTTAGGGAGACCACAGAGGCTGTGTTAGTCTCTGAAGGTGCCATTGATTTGGCCACCTTAGTTGCTTGTCCCCTTAATATGGATAAGTACAAGCAACTTCCCCGAATAAATGGTGTTGAGGTTCAGGCCTACAGGGACACAGGTGCCAGTGTTACCATGGTAATAGCGAAACTGGTGCACCCTGAACAACACATACTTGGTCAGCAGTACCAAGTGATAGACACTCATAACAACACTCTTAGCCACCCCATGGCTGTTGTGAATCTCAACTGGGGGGGATTACTGGTCCAAAGAAAGTTGTGGTTGCCTCAGATTTACCTGTAGACTGTCTACTAGGGAACGATTTAGAGACATCAGCTTGGGCAGAAGTTGAGTTGGAGGCTCATGCAGCAATGCTGGGCATTCGGGGGCATATTTCTGCTTTGACAAGGGCTCAGGCCAAAAAGCAAAAAGGACAGGGTAACTTGGATCCTGGAACAATGGACCAAGTGCTCCCTAAAGCTGGGGGTAGCAAGGGTAAATCCCTACCCACTATCCCTCCCTCTACAGATGATTCTCCTTCTGAGGAAGAGGAATTTCCTCCTTGTGCAGAACCTTCACCAGATGAGCTGGCAGCAGACACTGCTGAGCTTTTGGGTAGAGGGGGGCCTGCCAGGGAGGAGCTGAGTGTGGCACAGCAAACCTGTCCCTCATTAGAGGGTCTCAGACAGCAAGCTGTCAAGCAGCAAAATGGGGATGTCAGTGACTCACATAGAGTTTACTGGGAGGACAACCTCTTGTACACAGAGGCATGGGACCCAAAACCTGGAGCAGCCAGGAGATTGGTCATTCCCCTGCAGTACAGAGAGTTCGTCCTAACTCTGGCACGTGACATTCCTTTGGCTGGGCATTTGGGCCAGATCAAAACATGGGAAAGGCTTGTCCCCCGATTTCACTGGCCTAGGATGTCAGAGGACACTAAAGATTTTTGCAAGTCTTGTGTGACCTGCCAAGCCAGTGGCAAGACTGGTGGCACACCAAAGGCTCCCCTTATTCCACTACCTGTGGTTGGGGTCCACTTTGAAAGGGTAGGGGTTGACATAGTTGGCCCCCTTGACCCTCCTACTGCTTCAGGCAATAGGTTTATCTTGGTGGTTGTGGACCATGCCACAAGATATCCTGAAGCAATTCCTCCAAGGACCACTACAGCACCTGCAGTGGCAAAGGCCGTCCTGGGAATCTTTTCCAGTGTGGGTTTCCCAAAAGAGGTTGTATCAGACAGGGGTAGCAACTTTATGTCTGCATACTCGAAAGCCATGTGGAAGGAATGTTGTGCAACATACAAATTCACCAATCCTTATCATCCACAGGCTAATGGACTGGTAGAGGGGCTTAATAAAACTCTCAAAGGAATGATAATGGGACTCCCTGAAAAACTCAGGAGGAGATGGGATGTCCTGTTACCTTGCCTCCTTTTTGCTTACAGGGAGGTACCCCAGAAAGGAGTGGGCTTCAGCCCCTTTGAACTCCTCTTTGGACACCCTGTAAGAGGTCCACTAACACTTGTGAAGGAGGGTTGGGAACAACCTTTAAAAGCTCCCAAACAGGACATAGTGGACTATGTACTTGGCCTAAGATCCAGAATGGCTGAGTACATGTAAAAGGCCAGTAAAAACCTTCAGGCCAGCCAGAGCTCCAGAAGCAATGGCATGACCAGAAGGCTGTTCTGATCCAGTACCAACCAGGACAGAAGGTGTGGGTATTGGAGCCTGTGGCCCCAAGAGCACTCCAGGACAAATACAGTGGAACCCCATCTAATTGTTGGGAAAAAAGGTGAAGTTTCCTATCTGGTAGACCTGGGTACTGCCAGGAGTCCCCTTAGGGTGATTCATGCCAACCGCCTAAAACCCTACTATGACAGGGCTGATCTCACCCTGCTCATGGCAACAGATGAAGGACAGGAAGAAGAGAGTGACCCTCTCCCTGATCTCTTCTCCTCCACTGAAGAGGATGCTTTAGTGGAGGGAGTCGTTTTAGCAGATTGTCTGACTGCAGAACAGAAAGACAACTGCATAAATCTCCTTGGACAATTTTCTGAACTGTTTTCAACTGTGCCAGGCACCACATCTTGGTGTGAACACACAATTGATACTGGAGACAGCTTGCCTGTCAAAAGTAAAATCTATAGGCAGCCTGACCATGTCAGGGACTGCATAAAACAAGAGGTTCAGAAAATGCTTGATCTAGGAGTGGTTGAACCTTCTGAAAGCCCATGGGCGAGTCCTGTGGTGCTTGTACCAAAGCCTCACTCAAAAGATAGAAAAAGGGAGATGAGGTTTTGTGTTGATTACAGAGGTCTCACTATCAAGGCCTCAAAGTGCCAGATAGGGTAGGGAAAGGTGGTTTATCTGGGACACCTGGGAGGTGGAGAACAGATTGCACCACTTCAGGGGAAAACCCAGACAGTCATGGATTGGGTTCCCCCTACAACTCAGACCCAGGTGAGAGCCTTACTAGGCCTCACTGGGTATTACAGGAGATTCATTAAAAACTATGGCTCCATAGCAGCCCCACTTAATGATCTCACTAGTAAAAAGATGCCTAAAAAGGTATTGTGGACAGCTAGCTGTCAGAAAGCTTTTGAGGAGCTCAAACAGGCCATGTGCTCTGCTCATGTCCTAAAAAGCCTATGTTACTCCAAGAAATTCATTGTTCAAACTGATGCATCTGAATTAGGGGTAGGGGCAGTCTTATCACAACTGAATTCTGAGGGCCAGGATCAACCAGTTGCTTTTATCAGCAGAAGGTTGACCCCTAGAGAAAAGCGTTGGTCTGCCATTGAGAGGGAGGCCGTTGCTGTAGCCTGGGCACTGAAAAAGTTGAGGCCATACCTGTTTGGCACTCACTTTATTGTTTAGACAGACCACAAACCTCTACTTTGGCTAAAACAAATGAAAGGTGAAAATCCTAAATTGTTGAGGTGGTCCATATCTCTACCGGGAATTGACTATACAGTGGAACATGGACCTGGGAGTACCCACTCCAATGCAGATGGACTCTCCAGATATTTCCACTTAGACAATGAAGGCTCATCAGGTCATGGCTAGTCTTATTTTCCTTCGTTTGGGGGGTTTGTGTAGGAAAGTACCATCTTGCCTGGCATGTTACCCCCATATTTCACTGTATATATGTTGTTTTAGTCTATGTGTCACTGGGACCCTGCCAGGCAGGGCCCCAGTGCTCATAAGTATGTGCCCTTTATGTGTTCCCTGTGTGATGCCTAACTATCTCACAGAGGCTCTGCTAACCAGAACCTCAGTGGTTATGCTCTCTCTGCTTTCCAAATTTGTCACTAACAGGCTAGTGACTAAATTTACCAATTCATTTTGGCATACTGGTACACCCATATAATTCCCTAGTATATGGTACTGAGGTACCCAGGGTATTGGGGTTCCAGGAGATCCCTATGGGCTGCAGCAATTCTTTTGCCACCCATAGGGAGCTAAGACCATTCTTACCCAGGCCTGCCAGTGCAGCCTGAGTGAAATAACGTCAAAGTTATTTCACAGCCATTTACCACTGCACTTAAGTAACTTATAAGTCACCTATATGTCTAACCTTCACCTAGTGAAGGTTGGGTGCAAAGTTACTTAGTATGTGGGCACCCTGGCACTAGCCAAGGTGCCCCCACATCGTTCAGGGCAAATTCCCTGGACTTTGTGAGTGCGGGGACACCATTACATGCGTGCACTGTACATAGGTCACTACCTATGTACAGCATGACAATGGTAACTCCAAAAATGGCCATGTAACATGTCAAAGATCATGGAATTGTCACCCCAATGCCATTCTGGCATTGTGGGGACAATTCCATGATCCCCCGGGTCTCTAGCACAGAACCCGGGTACTGCCAAACTGCCTTTCCGGGGTCGCCACTGCAGCTGCTGCCAACCCCTCAGACAGGTTTCTGCCCTCCTGGGGTCCAGGCAGCCCTGGCCCAGGAGGGCAGAACAAAGGACTTCCTCTGAGAGAGGGTGTAACACCCTCTCCCTTTGGAAATAGGTGTGAGGGCTGGGGAGGAGTAGCCTCCACCAGCCTCTGGAAATGCTTTGATGGGCACAGATGGTACCCATCTCTGCATAAGCCAGTCTACACCGGTTCAGGGATCCCCCAGCCCTGCTCTGGCGCGAAACTGGACAAAGGAAAGGGGAGTGACCACTCCCCTGACCTGCACCTCCCAGGGGAGGTGCCCAGAGCTCCTCCAGTGTGTCCCAGACCTCTGCCATCTTGAAAACAGAGGTGTTTGTGGCACACTGGATTGCTCTGAGTGGCCAGTGCCAGCAGGTGACGTCAGAGGCTCCTTCTGATAGGCTCCTACCTCTCTTGGTAGCCAATCCTCCTTCCTAGGTAGCCAAACCTCCTTTTCTGGCTATTTAGGGTCTCTGCTTTGGGGATCTCACCAGATAACGAATACATCAGAGTTCCTCTGCATCTCCCTCTTCACCTTCTGCCAAATGATCGACCGCTGACTTCTCAGGTAAGTCCTTGCCTCCCCACGCTAGACTGCATTGCTGGGTACCGTGTGATTTGCAGCTGCTCCGGCTCCTTTGTACTCTTCCAGGATTTCCTTCATGCACAACCAAGCCTGGGTCCCCGACACTCTAACCTGCAGTGCACAACCTTCTGAGTTGTCCTCCGGCGTCGTGGGACTCCCTTCTGTGACTTCGCGTGGACTCTGGTTCACTCTTCTTCCAAGTGCCTGTGCAGGTACTTCTGCGGGTGCTGCCTGCTTCTGTGAGGGCTCCCTGACTTGCTGGGCGCCCCCTCTGTCTCCTCCTCCAAGTGGCGACATCCTGGTCCCTCCTGGGCCACAGCAGCACCCAAAAAACCTTACCGCGACCCTTGCAGCTAGCAAGGCTTGTTTGCGGACTTTCTGCGTGGGAACACCTCTGCAAGCTTCATCGCGACGTGGGACATCCATCCTCCAAAGGGGAAGTTCCTAGTCCTCTTCTTTCTTGCAGAACTCCAAGCTTCTTCCAACCGGTGGCAGCTTCCTTGCACCCTCAGCTGGCATTTCCTGGGCTCCTGCCCACTCTTGACACTGTCGCGACTATTGGACTTGGTCCCCTTGTCTTACAGGTACTCAGGTCTGGAAATCCACTGTTGTTGATTGCTGGTGTTTGTTCTTCCTGCAGAATCACCCTATCACGACTTCTGTGCTCTCTGGGGGTAGTAGGTGCACTTTACACCTACCTTTCAGGGTCTTGGGGTGGGCTATTTTTCTAAACCTCACTGTTTTCTTACAGTCCCAGCGACCCTCTATAAGCTCACATAGGTTTGGGGTCCATTTGTGGTTCGCATTCCACTTTTGGAGTATATGGTTTGTGTTGCCCCTATACCTATGTGCTCCTTTTGCAATCTATTGTAACTTTACACTGCTTGCATTACTTTTCTTGCTATTACCTGCATAATTTTGGTTTGTGTACATATACCTTGTGTATATATCTTATCCTCATACTGAGGGTACTCACCGAGATACTTTTGGCATATTGTCATAAAAATAAAGTACCTTTATTTTTAGTACTTCTGTGTATTGTGTTTTCTTATAATATTGTGCATATGACACCAGCGGTGGGATAAGTACTTGTAACTACTTACCACTTTGTCATTGTGTACTTTTCATAAGAGAATAATATACAAAACAAGTTCAGTGTATGTACACCTAACCAAAAAGTTTTGCTTTTCTTCTCTCAAACTTTTTACAAAGTTCAGAAAAGTTTCTCTAAACTTCTAAAAGTTAGAAAAAGTTTTTTTCTCTGTTCTTTAAAAAGTTCTGAAACTTTTTCTTCCTTCTCACTAAACCTTCTTCTATCATGTCTGATGTAGAGTCTGCTCTTAAAATGGTCAATACTACCTATGACAATTTGAATTACATGAGCATAAGGAGTCTCTGCTTAGATAGAGGTTTGGTGATAGAAAAGAGTTTCTATATAACATGCTTATTGTGAATGATGAGTCCCAAGCAGGCACTTCAAATGAGAGGTTAATAGAAGGTTCCCATTCTGACTCAGGGGATCTCCTTGAGGGAGGTGGGGAGGGTTCTGTTCCAAATCTGCCCCTTAGCAGGCCACCTAGTAATGCTGGTAGTAATGGAGGTCCCCATCATAGTAGGGGTATCTTTATTCCTGGAGGCCAGGTTATTAGGGTTCAGTCAGTTAGGGACAGATCTCCCTCTGTTGTTTCCAATTTATCTTCTGTGTCCAAGCATTCCCAACCCACCCACCCTGAAGACAACATGTTAGAAAGGGAACTCAAAAAGTTGAGAGTGGAAGAGACCAGACTGAAGCTTAAACAGCAACAGCAGGCCTTAGATAGGGAATCCCTAGACCTGGAGAAGGAGAGACAGAGATTGGGGGTTGGACCCCATGGTGGCAGCAGCAGTATTCCTGATAGTAATCCTGTTAGAGAGCATGATTCCAGGAATCTGCACAAGATAGTTCCCCCTTACAAGGAAGGGGATGACATCAACAAGTGGTTTGCGGCACTTGAGAGGGCCTGTATGGTACAGGGGGTCCCTCAAAGGCCGTGGGCTGCTATATTGTGGCTATCTTTCAATGGAAAGGGTAGGGATAGGCTCCTTACTGTTAGAGAAAGTGATGCTAACAATTTTGCAGTTTTGAAGGATGCACTCTTGGATTGATTTGGCTTAACCACTGAACAATACAGGATTAAGTTCAGAGACACCAGAAAAGAGTCCTCACAAGACTGGATAGACTTTGTTGACTGTTCAGTGAAGGCCTTGGAGGGGTGGTTACATGGCAGTAAAGTTTCTGACTATGAAAGCCTGTATAATCTTATTCTGAGAGAGCATATTCTGAATAACTGTGTGTCTAACTTGTTACACCAATATCTAGTGGACTCAGATCTGACCTCTCCCCAAGAATTGGGAAAGAAGGCAGACAAATGGGTCAGAACAAGAGTGAACAGAAAAGTTCATACAGCGGGTGACAAGGATGGCAAGAAGAAGGATGGTAAGTCTTCTGACAAGGGTGGGGACAAAAGTAAAACTGAGTCTTCATCAGGCCCAAAAAAATCCTCTGGTGGGGGTGGTGGGTCCAAATCCTCTTCCAATAATCAAGTTAAAAAGCCTTGGTGTTATTTGTGTAAAGTCAAAGGCCATTGGACAACTGATGCCAGTTGTCCAAAGAAAAACACCAAACCTCCCACTACCACAACCCCTACTGCAAATTATAGTGCCCCTAGTAATAGCAGTGATGGTGGGAGCAAACCTACAAATACCCAATCCAAGGGAGTAGCTGGGCTCACTTTTGGTAATTTAGTTGGGGTTGGTCTTGTTAGGGAGACCACAGAGGCTGTGTTAGTCTCTGAAGGTGCCATTGATTTGGCCACCTTAGTTGCTTGTCCCCTTAATATGGATAAGTACAAGCAACTTCCCCTAATAAATGGTGATGAGGTTCAGGCCTACAGGGACACAGGTGCCAGTGTTACCATGGTAATAGAGAAACTGGTGCACCCTGAACAACACATACTTGGTCAGCAGTACCAAGTGACAGACGCTCATAACAACACTCTTAGCCACCCCATGGCTGTTGTGAATCTCAACTGGGGGGGGGGTTACTGGTCCAAAGAAAGTTGTGGTTGCCTCAGATTTATCTGTAGACTGTCTACTAGGGAATGATTTAGAGACATCAGCTTGGGCAGAAGTTGAGTTGGAGGCTCATGCAGCAATGCTGGGCATTCCTGGGCATATTTCTGCTTTGACAAGGGCTCAGGCCAAAAAGCAAAAAGGACAGGGTAACTTGGATCATGGAACAATGGAACAAGTGCTCCCTAAAGTTAGGGGTAGCAAGGGTAAATCCCTACCCACTATCCCTCCCTCTACAGATGATTCTCCTTCTGAGGAAGAGGAATTTCCTCCTTGTGCAGAACCTTCACCAGATGAGCTGGCAGCAGACACTGCTGAGCTTTTGGGTGGAGGGGGGCCTGCCAGGGAGGAGCTGAGTGTGGCACAGCAAACCTGTCCCACATTAGAGGGTCTCAGACAGCAAGCTGTCAAGCAGCAAAATGGGGATGTCAGTGACTCACATAGAGTTTACTGGGAGGACAACCTCTTGTACACAGAGGCAATGGACCCAAAACCTGGAGCAGCCAGGAGATTGGTCATTCCCCTGCAGTACAGAGAGTTCCTCCTAACTCTGGCACGTGACATTCCTTTGGCTGTGCATTTGGGCCAGATCAAAACATGGGAAAGGCTTGTCCCCCTGTTTCACTGGCCTAGGATGTCAGAGGACACTAAAGATTTTTGCAAGTCTTGTGTGACCTTCCAAGCCAGTGGCAAGACCAAAAAGACCAAAGGCTCCCCTTATTCCACTACCTGTGGTTGGGGTCCCCTTTGAAAGGGTAGGGGTTGACATAGTTGGCCCCCTTGACCCTCCTACTGCTTCAGGCAATAGGTTTATCTTGGTGGTTGTAGACCATGCCACAAGATATCCTGAAGCAATTCCTCTAAGGACCACTACAGCACCTGCAGTGACAAAGGCCGTCCTGGGAATCTTTTCCAGTGTGGGTTTCCCAAAAGAGGTTGTATCAGACAGGGGTAGCAACTTTATGTCTGCATACTTGAAAGCCATGTGGAAGGAATGTTGTGCAACATACAAATTCACCAATCCTTATCATCCACAGACTAATGGACTGGTAGAGAGGCTTAATAAAACTCTCAAAGGAATGATAATGGGACTCCCTGAAAAACTCAGGAGGAGATGGGATGTCCTGTTACCTTGCCTCCTTTTTGCTTACAGGGAGGTACCACAGAAAGGAGTGGGCTTCAGCCCCTTTGAACTCCTCTTTGGACACCCTGTAAGAGGTCCACTAACACTTGTGAAGGATGGTTGGGAACAACTTTTAAAAGCTCCCAAACAGGACATAGTGGACTATGTACTTGGCCTAAGATCCAGAATGGCTGAGTACATGAAAAAGGCCAGTAAAAACCTTCAGGCCAGCCAAGAGCTCCAGAAGCAATGGCATGACCAGAAGGCTGTTCTGATCCAGTACCAAGCAGGACAGAAGGTGTGGGTATTGGAGCCTGTGGACCCAAGAGCACTCCAGGACAAATGCAGTGGACCCCCATCTAATTGTTGAGAAAAAGGGTGAAGTTACCTATCTGATAGACCTGGGCACTGCCAGGAGTCCCCTTAGGGTGATTCATGTCAACCGCCTAAAACCCTACTATGACAGGGCTGATCTCACCCTGCTCATGGCAACAGATGAAGGACAGGAAGAAGAGAGTGACCCTCTCCCTGATCTCTTCTCCGCCACTGAAGAGGATGCTTTAGTGGAGGGAGTCGGTTTAGCAGATTGTCTGACTGCAGAACAGAAAGACAACTGCATAAATCTCCTTGGACAATTTTCTGAACTCTTTTCAACTGTGCCAGGCACCACATCTTGGTGTGAACACACAATTGATACTGGAGACAGCTTGCCTGTCAAAAGTAAAATCTATAGGCAGCCTGACCATGTCAGGGACTGCATAAAACAAGAGGTTCAGAAAATGCTTGATCTAGGAGTGGTTGAACCTTCTGAAAGCCCATGGGCGAGTCCTGTGGTGCTTGTACCAAAGCCACACTCAAAAGATAGAAAAAGGGAGATGAGGTTTTGTGTTGATTACAGAGGTCTCACTATCAAGGCCTCAAAGTGCCAGATAGGGTAGGGAAAGGTGGTTTATCTGGGACACCTGGGAGGTGGAGAACAGATTGCACAACTTCAGGGGAAAATCCAGACAGTCATGGATTGGGTTCCCCCTACAACTCAGACCCAGGTGAGAGCCTTACTAGGCCTCACTGGGTATTACAGGAGATTCATTACAAACTATGGCTCCATAGCAGCCCCACTTAATGATCTCACTAGTAAAAAGATGCCTAAAAAGGTATTGTGGACAGCTAGCTGTCAGAAAGCTTTTGAGGAGCTCAAACAGGCCATGTGCTCTGCACCTGTCCTAAAAAGCCTATGTTACTCCAAGAAATTCATTGTTCAAACTGATGCATCTGAATTAGGGGTAGGGGAAGTCTTATCACAACTGAATTCTGAGGACCAGGATCAACCAGTTGCTTTTATCAGCAGAAGGTTGACCCCTAGAGAAAAGCGTTGGTCTGCCATTGAGAGGGAGGCCGTTGCTGTAGCCTGGGCACTGAAAAAGTTGAGGCCATACCTGTTTGGCACTCACTTTATTGTTTAGACAGACCACAAACCTCTACTTTGGCTAAAACAAATGAAAGGTGAAAATCCTAAATTGTTGAGGTGGTCCATATCTCTACCGGGAATTGACTATACAGTGGAACATGGACCTGGGAGTACCCACTCCAATGCAGATGGACTCTCCAGATATTTCCACTTAGACAATGAAGGCTCATCAGGTCATGGCTAGTCTTATTTTCCTTCGTTTGGGGGGGGGTTTGTGTAGGAAAGTACCATCTTGCCTGGCATGTTACCCCCATATTTCACTGTATATATGTTGTTTTAGTCTATGTGTCACTGGGACCCTGCCAGGCAGGGCCCCAGTGCTCATAAGTATGTGCCCTTTATGTGTTCCCTGTATGATGCCTAACTGTCTCACTGAGGCTCTGCTAACCAGAACCTCAGTGGTTATGCTCTCTCTGCTTTCCAAATATGTCACTAACAGGCTAGTGACTAAATTTACTAATTCACATTGGCATACTGGTACACCCATATAATTCCCTTGTATATGGTACTGAGGTACCCAGGGTATTGGGGTTCCAGGAGATCCCTATGGGCTGCAGCAATTCTTTTGCCACCCATAGGGAGCTCTGACCATTCTTACCCAGGCCTGCCAATGCAGCCTGAGTGAAATAACGTCCACGTTATTTCACAGCCATTTACCACTGCACTTAAGTAACTTATAAGTCACCTATATGTCTAACCTTCACCTAGTGAAGGTTGGGTGCAAAGTTACTTAGTGTGTGGGCACCCTGGCACTAGCCAAGGTGCCCCCACATCGTTCAGGTCAAATTCCCTGGACTTTGTGAGTGCGGGGACACCATTACACGCGTGCACTGTACATAGGTCACTACCTATGTACAGCATGACAATGGTAACTCCGAAAATGGCCATGTAATATGTCTAAGATCATGGAATTGTCACCCCAATGCCATTCTGGCATTGGGGGGGGACAATTCTATGATCCCCCGGGTCTCTAGCACAGAACCCGGGTACTGCCAAACTGCCTTTCCGGGGTCTCCACTGCAGCTGCTGCTGCCAACCCCTCAGACAGGTTTCCGCCCTCCTGGGGTCCAGGCAGCCCTGGCCCAGGAGGGCAGAACAAAGGACTTCCTCTCAGAGAGGGTGTAACACCCTCTCCCTTTGGAAATAGGTGTGAGGGTTGGGGAGGAGTAGCCTCCCCCAGCCTCTGGAAATGCTTTGATGGGCACAGATGGTGCCCATCTCTGCATAAGCCAGTCTACACCGGTTCAGGGATCCCCCAGCCCTGCTCTGGCATGAAACTGGACAAAGGAAAGGGGAGTGACCACTCCCCTGACCTGCACCTCCCAGCGGAGGTGCCCAGAACTCCTCCAGTGTGTCCCAGACCTCTGCCATCTTGGAAACAGAGGTGTTTGTGGCACACTGGACTGCACTGAGTGGCCAGTGCCAGCAGATGACGTCAGAGGCTCCTTCTGATAGGCTCTTACCACTCTTGGTAGCCAATCCTCCTTCCTAGGTAGCCAAACCTCCTTTTCTGGCTATTTAGGGTCTCTGCTTTGGGGATCTCACCAGATAACAAATGCAAGAGCTCATCAGAGTTCCTCTGCATCTCCCTCTTCACCTTCTGCCAAAGGATGGACCGCTGACTGCTCAGGACTCGTGCAAAACCGCAACAAAGTAGCAAGACAACTACTAGCAACCTTGTATCGCTTCATCCTGCTGGCTTTCTCAACTGTTTCCAGGTGGTGCATGCTCTGGGTGTAGCCTGCCTCCTCTCTGCATCAGGAGCTCTGAAGAAATCTCCCGTGGGTCAACGGAATCTTCCCCCTGCAACTGCATGCACCAAAAGACTGCATCACTGGTCCTCTGGGTCCCCTCTCAGCACGACGAGCGTGGTCCCTGGAACTCAGCAACTCTGTCCAAGTGACTCCCACAGTCCAGTGACTCTTCAGTCCACGTTTAGTGGAGGTAAGTCCTTGCCTCCCCACGCTAGACTGCATTGCTGGGTACCGCGTGATTTGCAGCTGCTCCGGCTCCTGTGCACTCTTCCAGGATTTCCTTCGTGCACAGCCAAGCCTGGGTCCCCGACACTCTAACCTGCAGTGCACAACCTTCTGAGTTGTCCTCCAGCGTCGTGGGACTCCCTTTTGTGACTTTGCGTGGACTCTGGTTCACTCTTCTTCCAAGTGCCTGTTCAGGTACTTCTGCGGGTGCTGCCTGCTTCTGTGAGGGCTCCCTGACTTGCTGGGCGCCCCCTCTGTCTCCTCCTCCAAGTGGCGACATCCTGGTCCCTCCTGGGCCACAGCAGCACCCAAAAACCCTCACCGCAACCCTTGCAGCTAGCAAGGCGTGTTTGCGGTCTTTCTGCGTGGGAACACCTCTGCAAGCTTCATCGCGACAAGGGACATCCATCCTCCAAAGGGGAAGTCCCTAGTCCTCTTCTTTCTTGCAGAACTCCAAGCTTCTTCCAACCGGTGGCAGCTTCCTTGCACCCTCAGCTGGCATTTCCTGGGCTCCTGCCCACTCTCGACACTGTCGTGACTATTGGACTTGGTCCCCTTGTCTTACAGGTACTCAGGTCTGGAAATCCACTGTTGTTGCATTGCTGGTGTTTGTTCTTCCTGCAGAATCCCCCTATCACGACTTCTGTGCTCTCTGGGGAATATAGGTGCACTTTACAGCTACCTTTCAGGGTCTTGGGGTGGGCTATATTTCTAACCCTCACTGTTTTCTTACAGTCCCAGCGACCCTCTGCAAGCTCACATATGTGCTCCTATTGCAATCTATTGTAACTTTACACTGCTTGCATTACTTTTCTTGCTATTACCTGCATAATTTTGCTTTGTGTACATATATCTTGTGTATATATCTTATCCTCATACTGAGGGTACTCACTGAGATACTTTTGGCATATTGTCATAAAAATAAAGTACCTTTATTTTTAGTACTTCTGTGTATTGTGTTTTCTTATGATATTGTGCATATGACACCAGTGGTATAATAGGAGCTTTACATGTTTCCTAGTTCAGCCTAAGCTGCTTTGCCATAGCTATCTTCTATCAGCCTGAGCTGCTAGAAACACCTCTTCTACACTAATAAGGGATAACTGGACCTGGCACAAGGTGTAAGTACCTCTGGTACCCACTACAAGGCAGGCTAGCCTCCTACACAGCCCATGTGTTTTGTAAATTCTTACACCCATTAGATGGACACGGGCTGTACTAAATTAGGTAGAAAGTAACATGGAAGTTACCTGCCACTATGCAAACTATAAAACAAACTCACACTCACTTGATGATGTCATCAGTGATGTCAGCAAATATATCATTTGAGATGTCATCAGTGGTGTCATAAATGATGTCATAGAGCATGTCACGAGTGATATAATATGTGAGGTCATAAGCAGTGCATGGCGGAGGCAAGTTATAGTTAGCTCTGCTAACTATAACTGGTGAATTTCTGTGTTTTTTTTAGCAGAAAACGTTAATGTTGTCACCAACATATTCACCTAAGTATAACGATGTTCCTTTAGCCTTTGTTTACACACACATACATAAACCCACCTATTAGAGATTTCAGCATGATGAAAAATATGCACCAGAGAGAGTGAAGCTTTGTTTTGCAGACAAAAGTGCCATCAGGAAAAAATTGCCTATTAATGGTCCTGATTTCTCTGGGTTCAAGCAAACTTCGAGTCTGAGCAAACTCAGACTAGCTGCGATTTAGAGCTGGGATACCAGCTGCTAATGTAGATTTCCACCCCTTCAGCAGTGCTTAATTTGAGCCGGTGGTTTCCAGTGCTTGGCACCAGCACTTAATTGTCAACATCGTCACCTATGACAGTCTGCCACATGGCGGCGCTGTTGTTCTTCTTTACAGCTGAGCACAACTACAGTTGTGTAGTAATTTAGAATATATTAACAGTGACTATTACCTGCCGCCCAAGCCATTCCAACAGCTTTGGGGGCCTGGAATATTTTGAATTGTCACACTTGTATGAGTGGGATGGTAACTGGTTGTGTTGGTGCTGTCATGGGCAGCGCTGGCGGGGGCAATCGGTCATGCAAGCTGCGGTGGGCTGCTGACAAGGGGCCTGGCACATATTTTTATTTTAGAAATTAAGCACTGACATCTCATATTCCCACACCAAATTCTCAGCAAATCATAATGGGTGTCTAAGCACCTGTACTCTATTGGAAAAAAACATGTCTCCAAAAACTGCTGAAGCATTTACGCAGTCCAGATTTTAAAAAAACACACACAAAGCTTTCAACAATGATTCCAGAATGCACGTTAAAAAAAAAAAGTATATCTAAGCTTGAGGCTCCCTCTAGTGTGTACTCTGTGTAGTACAACACTTGCATAATATTCTTTATATAATAATTTTAGCAAATCGTTTTACACAGAACACGCTTTGTATTGGTGAGATCCAGATATATTATGGATCTCAAAGTCAAGTGGTCAACTCACTGAGTTACCGGCTATATGAGTGCGGAAACAGTTATTTGCTAGAAGCAACGTGTTTGTATTTTTCTGTCACAATATTTTATATTATTTTCAACCTTGCAGCCCTGCCAAGTTTCCCAGGTCCATGCCTGATGAGCTGCCCCAGTCCAGGTTTTTTCTTTGAATTCTGGGAATTGTAGTCTTGTTTCTTCCATTATAAAATGGGACTATAAGAAAAAATCGTGGACCGGAGCAACACATCACGCATGGACCTTGGAAACTTGTCAGGGAACTAGATTCATAGCGGCTGCTTTCTTCCTTGATGGGCTATACTCAGTCCACCAGTGGGGCAGAGGACAGAAGACTTCCACATTTTGAGTTCATCACCAGCCTGGAAGGGATCTCTCTGCATTTCCTGTGAAAAAATAAAGGTTTGGTGCGGGGGCCATGCACCAAGTTTTTTGTTATCCAGGAAAAAATGTAATGCCCCCTAGACCTAGGGAATTCTCTCAAAAAAGAGCAGGCAGGCTGAGGGTTTGGTGGACATTTTGTGACGCACTGCCCCATCCATAAAACTCTGGATTAGGCCCATGGTACGGAAGGCTTAATTTCTCAGCCTTTCAGAGAGTTTTATGCTGTACAAATACCCTGGCTCTTTACTGAAGGCCAATCAGTCAGTAGATTTGTAGAGCACTCCTTGCCACCCGTGAGGGTATCCAGGCGATGAATAATATTATTGAAAAAATCAGCAAGGCACCAGCTCCTCATGACATTGGGAAGAGGAAAGATACAAGCGAGAGGTCCAGGTGAAGGATTCCAGAGAAGCAACCTGCTGACAGCAAACATCTGGGGCAAAAATAGTTAGAAGTGGGTGAAGAAAGTGACAAAAAATAAGAGAACAAGTGTGTTGCAAAGCACCTTCCTTCTGAGTCTGTCTCCCTTACAAGTGATCAAAACAAGAGCCCACATTGCAGAAAAGATATAAATCCATCTTAGATTGGGAATCTCAAATAATCTTCTATGGTATTTCCACCATCTTGCGGGCGCCTGTGAATATGTCCTGGCCACACCCATCTTAAGAAAGGCGCTGGTTTGATGATCGAAGGTGCCAAAGTCCGACATCTGCTCTGTTTCTTGAGCACGTTCAACCTTCAATTAGGACTCACCATGCCTCCTGACATAGTGCCTTGATACCTCTGGGTTTAGGGCGCTATATGCTTCTTTTAATTTCATTTCACAGATTTAACACGCACATACGTGAAGCGCGAGCTAGGTGTAAGTCATAGTGAATGGAGAAGTTGGACTCTGGTGTAATGTTGTGGACATTTAAACAGCCCCTTTATCCAAGAGCTTCACCCTGAGGAGGCCTGAGCAGTGAGTGTCTAGTGAAGAGACAGAGAGGCAGGGGCTCGGTATGTCGCTGTCAAAATAACATAAACTCTTCTAAAATATACCTAGGTAGGAACTTCTGTTCAAAAACCAACACTGTGGCGGGAGGCTGCCAACACTGGGGTGAAATGAATAGACCCAGGGGACCAAACTGTGGAGTTATTGTTTACTAGTTTATGACTCGACCCTGGCCAAGGAGAGGAGCTAGAGATTGTCTCATCACCAGCAGAAGTGTGCCTCTCACCTGTGTCCTACCTCTCCACAGCTCCCGCCCCCCTCTTCCTGGTAGAGCTTGGCTGAAACCACTGCGTCTGCAGAGGACCAAGATGGAGATCTGTGCTCTCAGGGGCAGTCGTTCATTAAGGCCATTGTAGACAGATACTTTACAGAGGTAGAACAAATGACCACAGGAAGGCCCTAGACAGCAACATATGCCTCAAACATGACCGTGTCGCTAATGGAAAGGGAGCACCTAAACAGCAATACTTAATTTTGTCTAGGGCCCTGAAGGTCCCTGCGCTGCAGCTCTGTGCTCTATGTCATTATTTCCGCATAGTGCCTAGTCCTTACTTACGTTTAAGGCTCTGCCTCAATGAAAGACAAGCCTGTTACTTGTACATTGTTTGCTGTAGAGCCAGAAGTTAGACTAGAAAGCCTCTGGGAGTGAGTCCTACATTGCTCACTGTGCCCACTTGTAATTTGCACTCCGTCTTCCTGCCCTCACCCTGCTTCGTGAAAGGCCCAGCTCTAGGGTGGAGTTTAGAGAGGGATGAGTGTCGGAGCATGACAAGGAAGTCCAGATTCAGAGGACGGTCTGAGTTACTATGCAACAAATGTGACGGACATCCCGTCCGCTGTATTACAACTCCATTATATCTGATAGAAATTGTAATAGAGAAGATGGAGTAACGGTCACGTTTGTGATAGAGTAACCCATCCGCCAGCATCTAAATCAGTCCCAAAGGCTACGAGTCAATAATCAGGCGTCTCCACTCACCGCCACGTAGATGCTGTAAGGGAGAGGTCCCGGCTGCGAGCCCCATGCCCCGAGAGGGGCACTTGAACTTCTAATGTGAATGACACACATTACTCCATATAAGATGCTGCTGTGGGTATCAGAGTTTTACTTTGAAAGACTAGAAAAGAACCACGTAACAAATTTAGCAGCTGACTTCTGAAATATCATCAGAATCAAATGAATCTGATTAGGACAATGGACCTGATCAAATAGTCTAGAGTTTTTATCCTTATTTAAGAATGATTGCCGTGGAATGTGTACTTGTGTCATGTGGCCCAGAAAGGAGCCCAGTTCTGTGGATGGAAAACTGTGGATAGAAGTAGAAATATAATTATAGAGATTGTGGTAATTCCAGACCGATGCTTGTCCGGGATGATGCGCTCAACAACAACTCTTCAAAATCAGTGATTCTGCAGAGTGTTTCAAGGACAGGTATTTATCAACCAAGTATAGCGCAATGTAAGCTGTTCAGTGAGTGCACAGGGTCTTTCAGAGATAGGTATCTACTGTCCAAGTATACTGCAATGTAAGCTCTTCAGTGAGACTGCAGAGGGTTTCAGAGATAGGTATTTACCAACCAGGAATATTGCAATGTAAGCTCTTCAGTGTGTCCACAGGGTGTTTCAAAAATAGGTATCAATCCACCAAGTATATGAACCTTGATGGCTTCAAACCTTAACTTACAATCAATGCCAAGCCACTTGAATTCATCTTGGACACCAACCTCACCCTCAAGGAACATGCTACCAAAAAACACAAAGATGGCCTGGAGACAGCTCCATTTTCTAAAGAAAGTGAAACCATTTCTTTCAGAAAACAACTCCAGAACTGCTGTTCAAGCCCTTGTACTCTCGCATCTGGATGGAGATAACCCTTGGCCCGATGGTCTTCCAGTCTCCCTGCTAGTACCTGCTAGGAGCGTCATACAGCTGCATCACACCTCCTCCAGGGCCTGAAGAAATATGACCAAATCTCTCCTATCCTGATGCGACTTCATTGTCTTCCATGGCCATACCACGCCATCTTCGAAACCCGCTGCATCATTTACAAAGCCATCACAGCCAAAACTTGTGCTTTTCTTGCAGCCAAGTTCACCATCTATGGTGGTTGCCGGCACACCTGCAGCCAGGACACGATGTGACTGCAGACTAAAAAGTGTAAAACAAAAAGAAAAAAACAAGACAGTAGGTCTTTTCCATCTAAGCACCCAGAACCTGGAACAACGTCATTGTAGTCGTCAGGACCGGCCCTAAACTGCTCCAATTTTGGAAACAGTTGAAGACGCACCTCTTTAAAGAACAATATATCACAAGACATTAACTGTTCACAAACCAGATAACTCTCCTATTGCCCTTTTAACTTTATGCTTGCCTTCGACCCTGTTTTTAAGATTAGGGGGTATCGCTCCTAATCTGTTCCCCCATCAAAGCTGAAATGGAGATGGCGGGTAGAAGCCTGAGTGAGACACGTCTTATTCCAAGAAGTCCGGCTCCCCACTGCATACATATTTTTGTTGCATGAACAAAAATGATACCTAGTGTCCAGAGGGACATTAGGGTCCCTCGAAGTTGGCAGATTGGATTACAGAGATACCTAGCACAAGGTGTGCTGCTCTCAGGCCTCTAGACACCATTTTTTATCTTAGGCCCCCTTGGAGATGTCATAGTGATGCTACCCTAGACCGCCACCCGACAGCAGGCGAGATCCACTAATCATCATTTCTTTCTACAAAGAAAGAATTTACAAGACTTGTGAATCATAGTCTGATGTCTAGCCCTTTTTGTGCCCCAACACTGCTATCCCACACATCACCTGTCAAAACGAGACCACAAATTTGGGTGACCACACCATTGTAGAGATGGAGCCTTAAAAAATTTAATCATTCTGCTGAAGGTTTTGAATTTGCAGTCTGTCCTTGAGATTTGAATATGGCACATCTAAAGTTTTGTTCCCCTGGTTTTGCCAGCACCCAGGAAAACCAAGTATCCCCAGAAAGTTTTGAACACCAGAGACCTGGGTCAATGGAAGGAAGTGTGATTTACCCTGCAAATGTCAAGTGTTCATGAAAACGTTTATTCCTCAAATGTACGCAGCGGTGAGTAGAGAATTTCACAGCCAGTGGCAAACATCTCGCAACCCCTTCTTCTTCCAGTACGTCTTACAGGGTTCCGGGCTACTCCTTCCAGTCGTCAAGGCATCACCTAGTGCAGTAACTCACTGGGTAACTGGTGCTCCACAGAATGATCCCGAAAGGAGATAAAAAGACCAGAAAGCAGCCTTCCAGAAGATGGAGTATTGGGCTGAAGCCTCAGGTTGAAGAAGCTGAAGATCAAGCTGGTGTGCAGGTGGTAAGATCCAGGAAGACAGAATTCCAAGGGAATGCAGCAAAAACTTAAGGACAAAAAGAGAAAAGGAGGAGGCGATGAACGTGACGAAAAATTAAGTGAAAGCGATGCAGCACTCCATGCTTCGCCAGGTTTCTGCTTATATACCGTTCTGACAGGAAGCTATCCCACAATGCCTCCAGTCGGCCGTCTTTGATTGACATACATAAGCTGCAACTACTGGCTCTAGTGGCATCTTAGATTGGTTTATAGAAAAGGAAAATCTGCCTCCTCTTCCTGTGAAGAATGTTGGGAAGAGGCAGAGGAATAAAGCATCTGCAGGTCCATCTGGGGACTGCCAGGTGTTACGGTAAGTCAATGTGCCCAATCTGTGCCACGATGATGTAGAGCTCGAATCAGCTTTCGCAAGGCTTCCCTGTCAGCATATTGACGTAGACTCTGCTGAGCTCAAAACTGGGGATGCAGAACTGTCTGCCACCACAGAAGGAGACGAGAGAAGCCTCCAGCTCGTCTAGACCCGCTCCAGCGCATACAAAAGTTAACATGGGCCGCGGGTCTCGAGAGAGAGAAACGCAAGCAGGCATAGCAAATTCCTCCACTTCTACTGATACCTCATATGTGTGGGTAAGCCTACCATACAGTGCTGGAAACAGCCAAAGTTGGTTATGTAAGGTCAATGTGGACTGTATATGATTTTGGGGAAATTGCTGCATTATTTAAGTGTGAAATTATCTACTACTAAATCTGAACATTTCTGAAAACTAGACACCCATGGATATAAGGAGTGTGTGATTTCCATATATCCTACCTCATTTAACTACTCAGAATAACCTGCAAATGTCAAACTATGCCTTAAAAACTGAATTTCTTCTCAGTTTTACTGTCTGCAGTGTTAGGGGTCAAGGCGGCCAGCTCCCAGTACAACCAGTGAAATTTAGGGCAGGGCACCCTGTCCATAAACCGATGAACTGCCTGCTCTATTTTGAGCTGGGTGGACCTTCAGATTTCTGATGGCTGTACGCCTACTGGCTGTGCTGTTGGTCACTCTACACCCACGACGTGACAAAGTTGTGGCTGTCAGTGTAGGTGCACCAGACCATCCACGCTATTACAACAGACGGTCTGACATACTTTTTCAGTTTTATGACCACCAAGGAAACCCTGGTGGTTCTGACCTAAAAAACAAAAACCCTCCATGCACTGGAAAAAAACTCTCAGGGTGTCATGCTCATTCGTTTTTTGTTTGTCAGAAACAAACTCCTGCCCTCAGAGTTTGGTTTTGGAAACCAAAATAGTTTGCTGAAACACACTGGCTGCTCAGCAAGCTTTCAGTGATCTGCCATGGCTCTGGAAATCAGGTCCTATGTCACTCAATGGCTTTGGGAAGTATTCTCTAACACAGTGGAAAGTTTTCTAGTTATAACAGTCCGCTGAACTAACTATGCACCAAATAGGTGACAGCTTCATCATCACCTCTCCATGAGGGAGGTTTATTTACCCAACCTCCCATCACACTCACATACACCTACAAGGCCCTACACAACGAGGAACCAGCATATCTCAACCACTGCCTGACCTTCCACCAACCCGCCAGATACCTGGGCTCTGCCTTCTTGGCCGTCGTCCACCACCTGCGTTCACAGAAGCGGCATTGGAGGTCATTCCTTCGTCTACCTCGCCACCAAAGTCCACCTATGAACATCATCCTCCCTGGCGGAATTCAGAAGGCAACTCAGACCTTGCTATTCAATTGAGACCTGGGTAACCACAGCGCACAGATTCCCTCAGGGGTGAAGAGCAGCGCTCTATAAAATGATTGATCACTTATGTTCACATCAACATGTTTCTGCCCTTCATCTTAGGGCCTGTCAGATACAAGGCATTCTTCAGGACCACATGGACCCCTAATTCTCTCTTGCCTCACATCTCATTCCCTAATCTGTGTGTTGTGTGGTATGGGAGTGATAACAACATGAACACCTGTAGGCAAGGGAACGGCCGAATAATCTTCTACCTGGAATATTTACTGTAGTGCTTATGGCTGGGGACAGGTAGGCTAACTCATTACTGATTAGGGCATAATGTATCCTATGTGTGTTGAGTGGCCTGTGTGTTTCAACCCGTCACCATTCCCATCAGTCTGTGACAGAGAAGCGTAAACCCACTCAGAAGAATACTCCACAAATGAGCAGAAATGAAGGTTGATGTTCCCATCAGTCAATGGGAAATCACAAGTGACTCTGAAGTGAAAATTCTCCTCAACTTCCATTCTTAAATTTTGCACCCAGGGCTGATTTCCAGACATGAATCATGATTTTTATGCTCAAAAGTAAAGCAAATGTGTCAGTAAAACTCACTGTGCATTACCCACCTCTGTAGTATTTTGTCCACCTCTGTCTTTGATCGATTGAATCTTCAGGTTGAGTTTTTGGTTCCTTCTGTTCAGATCACAGTCTACCAGTGGTTTCTCACTGGCTTGGGCCATTCAACACATACTGCCTTCATTGGTGGACAACAAACTGGTCCTCTCTCTCACCTTGGGCAGCCCTCGCGATCAAGATGGTAGGTCATGATTAAACAATGCACTGCCTGCAAGTGAACATCTACTTCAAGGCCTCTTCACTTGCCAGTTGAGCCCACTGGCTTCACGCTCCAAAAGCTGATCTCCCACGACCCAGGGTTTAGGTATCTTGATGGCTGAACACCATCTCCTCAGATACACCAGCCTTCCAGAAGGTTCAACGCTTAGCTAACTATCCACCACACAAACTGGTTCTGAAAGTCGGAAATTCTTTTCGAACGATTACAAGGGCAAAAACAACTCATTCTGCATCTCAAAAACAAAACAACCAACCATTCACCGGGACTTCCAAAACTTCCCAGAACTACAGGAGGTACTGCTATACAGTCTTAACATTACAGATTAGTTCAGTTAAATCTGATTTCTGAATCCCTAGTGGGCGAGTGAATGTTATAAACAGGTCTCCAGTGATCAGCTGTTTGTCAATAGACAGATGCAGCAGGGTGGGCCGAGCTGGTGTGAGAACACCGGCTGGTTGGTAGGATTGCTTCTACAGGTCTCAGGATTGCCTTCTTGGTTCGGTTGTTTCTACAAATCTCAGGATTGCCTGGTTGGTAGGACTGTTTCTACAGATCTCAGGATTGCACTGCTAGATGCTTCAGATTCTCGTATAAAGAGGCCTCCTTCTCAGTTCACCTGCTGGTGGGCTTGTAGGTTCATGTCCTCAGACAACCCTGCGGGCAAAAGGCTAATGAAGGGCAGCTGTCGGTTGAGCACTTCTTACCTGAGACCTACAAATCTCAGAACCACACTTTTGAAACGTGTACCAAGAAGCAGCTGTGGGACCCAGTGGAGTTGAAACTTCCTACACAGATGCAGAATCCCCCACAAGAACACAGGTAAGCTATCTGACAGATGAGCCAACATTGGACCCTTTTGGTGGAGGCTACTGGAAGAGGGATGCAATTTGTCAGTCCGAATATTGGAAGTTATGAGGTAAGCCAGTGAAGGAGAGCAAATTAAATAGAATAACTCAGTGGTTCACAACCTGTGGTCTGGGGACCCCTAGGGGTCCACAAAGCCTCCTCAGGGAGTCCACAACTGCTAAGAAAATTAAATAATAGTAACAGATTAATAAAGTTCATATAAATTAACGAGCTAAATGTACAACTGGAAATCTTAAAACGTACTATAAATGTCAAGGAGTTTGAAATTGGAGGCTACAAATTAAATTAGTCTCCTCAGATGGATTCCTGGGAGCGGTGCAGATGCATCAAACAGAATATAGTGTGTGTGGCTTCAATTAAATTTAGAGAAACTCCAACTTTCCTATTAATATTTTTTGTTTGTTTATGTGTTTGATGAATGCTTGTTTCTGAATTTTTTGTGTATTGTTTTACGGTTCAACTCATCAACAGTGTTTAGGCCGGAGTCCCCGGCTTCCAGAAATGACTCAGTGGGGGGCCCCCGGCTTACAGAAATTACTCAGTGGGGGGGGTCCCTGGCTTCCAGTAATAATTCAGTGGGGGGTCCCCGGTTTCCAGTATTGATTCAATAGGGTTCTCTGCTTCCAGTAATGATAAAGTGGGGGGTCCCAGGCTTACAGCAGTGATTCAGTGGGAGTCCCTGGGTTCCAGTAATGACTGAGTGGGGGGTCCCCGGGTTCCAGTAATGATTCAATAATGGGTCCCCGGTTTCCAGTAATGAGTCAGTTGGGGTCCCTGGATTCTAATAGTGATTCAGTGGGGGGTCCCCAGCTTCTAGTAGTGATTCAGTGGGAGTCACTCGGTTCCAGTAATGACTCAGTGGGGGGGTCGCCGGGTTTCAGTATTGAATTAATGGGGTTCCCAGGTTCCAGTGGCGGTCCCCGGCTTCCAGTAGTGATTCAGTGGGATTCCCTGGGTTCCAGTAATGACTGAGTGGGGGGTCCCCAGGTTCCAGTAATGACTGAGTGGGGGTCCCCGGCTTTCAGTAATGACTCAGTTGGGGTCCACAGAAGTCAAAAGGTTAGGAACCACTGGAATAACCAATGTACTTTCATCTTTTCTCATAGGGAAATGGAAAACTAAATTCAACGCGAATGAGACCATGAAGCAGACGTTCTGGAAGGTTTCGAAAAGAGTTCAGATGATGAACAGCAAGAAGTATCCACTGGTGGCCGTCAGTGACGCGCTCCTCAAAGCTCGGGTGAGAATGGAAGACAATACCTGTAAGAAATGCAACTTGTAGGCTGAGGAGGAAGGATGCCTTAACATGGCCTATGTCCCACACCAGACAGGTGAGGGGGACCCTCCAGAGCCCACCAACAATCTTCTAAAAGTATTCCTTTCTCACCTTTCGGTAGGAGGAGCCAGGGCTTCCTCTCTGCATGCAAGGATACATTAAAAAGCAAAACAGTAGAAGTTAAAAACATGAATGTCCAAACCAAGTTTATGGAAATACAAAGGTTAAAAACAGTTAAAAACTATTTGGTAAAAGGAAAACAGAGACTTCTGGGTTTGAGAGATCTAATGAAAGTCAACAAAAGCAATCCATAAACATGGGCACCAAAGAATGCAACAGAAGGTTAAAGAACGGGTGATAGTCATAAACTAAAAACTACAAGCCTGATTTAGAGGAGGCTGTAATGTAAACGTCCGGCGGGCTTGCATGCACTCAAGTGTGCCACAGCAGACAAGCAGGACAAACCCAGACAGCCAAGTATCCTACTGAAAGGGGAAGTTGTGCAGCTCATCCAGCTGTAAAAGTCAAGTTCAGTCCAAGAGGGACTTTGGTACAGGAGTGCAAGCCTCCTCGTCTTCTGCCAGGAATCAGGAGTCTTGTAAAAAACAGGGGCTGGCAGAAATTCAGTGGGTCTCCATCAAAGCTCTGTAAACGGAAGGGTGGGATTTCTTTGGTGCAATTGCCACCCCTACAATACACCAGTGGAAGGTAGGTCCATAAAATAACCTGCATCAGAAAGCTGACCTCATCAACAGCCTGTCATAGTCACTTGTTGGTTACAAAGCCATCTGCTGCAATTTCTGCAAAAGCAGAGGGGTTGATATCTGAGCAAGAGCTGCTTGGCACTCCCTTTCTTATCACCTGCAATTAAAAGTGATTGGGTATAATGAGCCAGGGCAGAGGAATGGTCCTGGCTGGATTTTGAGCAACTTTTTAAAGCCTCCAATAAAATAATGATTCAGAAACAATATTTTGGACGGGGCATGGCTTGGCACCCGAGCAAGATGGCTGCGTAATAGCCAAGATCCCATCTGCCGCTACATGTTACAAAAACATCTTCCCCTCCTGCAAGCTTGAGTAGCTGAAACTACAGCATCAAACCGACATGGCCGACATCTGCTGTCAGTGGCCAAGAAAGGAGAGGAAAGTTGACTTACATGCCGACGCCAGCGCTGGTGGCCGAAGGCGCCGGTGAGGGAAGCTACACAGCGTGGTGGGGTCAGCAGTCCCCGTGCTAGATCGTGAGAAAGCAAACTGAAGGCGGTGCTTCCTATAGAGCACATTACGGCGCAACCCCGCTGCAAGACATGGCGCTCTTTACTGGACGCATGTGCATTGCATACGGGATGGACAGGTACTGATAGCACCTGCAACAACCACTGCTGCACCCCAAACCCAGTGAAGTCAGGTGGAGGTGGGACAAATTAAATTGTTTTCTCCTTTGCTCCAAGACATGTGTCTTTGGGGCAGCAGTTTCTCAAATACCCTGAGCCCTGTACTTGCGCTAAGAAGAGTTAGAAGGGAATCTCACCAACTTCGTCGGAGAAACATCATATCGCCCAGATGCAGACAATATACGAGAAGGAACTTGAGATTGTTGAGACCAAAACAGATCACAAAAGGCATCATGAAGTGCCAGCAGAGGGTATGGATGCTTCCCAATCCAAGATGGCAGAGGGTAGTACTTCCAGGTTGTGGTGGGAAGAGACAGTATATAACTCTGCTGCTCAGAACTCACATATATACAATAAGTCCAACAGAGGTAACTAATACTAATGAGTGAGTGAGAGGCTTTAAACAACGGTTGCATGATTTGCATAAATATACAATAAGCACAAAACTCTTGGAAGAAGCATCCAGCCCTCTTATGGAATTAACATATATTCATGTACTCATATCAGATGATGAACAGTCACCTAGTTAGTGTGGTATGCTTAATCAGTGCATTCGAGAGTAGTATGGTTCAGTGGTTGTACGGTCTTCTAATTATAGGTTCCCTAGTTTGGGTCATGGTTATATTACGTCGACATTTATATTCTCTCCTTGTAAAAATGGCAGATCAATATTGAAATTGTATGTTGAGGAGTTAAAAATTATGTTTACTGATGTCTCCCATCCACAAGATGAAAACTAGGAGGACTAAGCAATGGACCCTGCTTCTCTTTCCCATCAGCATGTTCCGGTGCTCAAATATTGCTAACATCGTTGAAAAGTTTTGAATGCACACGCAGAAGGTTATGTTCAAGCCTAGGTTCAATGCTTCACCTTTTTTAAAATGTTGAGGGCTGCCAGTGACACCAGTTACTGGACCACTTGTAATGAGGGCCCTAGCCTCTACAGCAGACATAGGGCCACCCACCTTTGAATATTTAAACATTAATGTTTTTTCTGTTGTCAAGATGGTGACAGTATGGGAGGCCTTGAAATTGTGGATATGGGGAGTAAATATCTCTAAACAGGATGAAGTTCCTAGGACCATTTACATGCAATCAGCTCCAGCAGTTGGACACTTAGGGCCAGATGTAGCAAAGGTTTTTACCCATTCTCTGTCAATGGGAAAAAGTGTTCGTACATATGGCCCTTAGCCTCTAATTCAGGGTTCGGGGGACGGGTTACTCCGTAACAAACGTAACAGATACAATTAGATGCCCTTCAGGACCCGTATGCCCAGTCAAGACAAAACATTGTTGACTTAATTCAAGGTTCTGCAAAGTCGCTCCTGGAGAGCCGGGTCCATGCCAGATTTTTAGCATATGCACATTTAGAAAAATGTACAGTACAGTACAAAATCTTTATTCGACTTTCAACAAGTCATAAAAGACATAGCAGTCATAAAAAATCTCCAATTATAATACATACATTTCAATATATAATAAAAAGTCGAGTAAGTAAAATAATAGAAAATTTAAAAAAAAAAAAAAACACAATAATAAGACAGTCTAGTGAATCTATTAAATAAAAAACCCTGTCACAATAAATTATAATTCGATCACCTCCCCCATAGATTTCCTTATCTTTAATACAGAACATAAAAAGTTAGCTAAAGTTCCGCACATCTCTAAAGAAGATAGTGCCTGGAGACAGGCGTAGGCTGTGCGACACTGGGGGAGATTGATTGACCTTAAAAGCGGAACAACTAGGCTCTTCCTCTGGTAGGCGTAAAAATTACAGAATAAAACCACATGGATTGTGGATTGAAGTGTTTTTGCATCACAGGGGCATGGTTTTAACAAGGTGGACCAGTCGTTCATAATTGGAAATTAAACTAGGCGATGAAATATGTCTAGCCTAAATCTAGTAAGGACGTAACGGTGGCGAGGGAGTACCACGTTTACCAAGTACGGCTGCATGCCCTCAGCCGTCAAAATTATTTGGTTATGAATGACTGAGGTTTTTTTTTTATTCCGCCCCCCAACGTATGTCTTCTAGATAGTTTAATGCCAAAGTACTAAGGTCCTTCCTGGATATCTTCCGCAACAAAACTGGGTTTGTATAGTAGACTTTATTGCCCATTTTTTCGAAGAAGGTCATAATATATTTTAACCATGGTACCCTTGATGTATGTAACGACTTCGTACAGTCGGTCAGGATGGCCTTATTAAAACTGGTGTGTTCCGAGGTCCAGACTTTATGTCATAGTAGCAGTGGCTGGATTTTTATCAAGTCTGCAATGAAGGGAACCCCGAGTTCCGTGTGTGTGACGTACGATGAAGTGCCTTTTGGTACTCTCAACAAATGTCGTAGGAAATCATTTTCCACTGTCTGCACTAGATCACAGTTTGTATGTCCCCAAATTCCTGCCCCGTACGTAACAGCCGGAATACACTTGGCTTTGTAGATCTTTATCATGTTAGGTGGTTTAATCCCCCCAAGCCTTTTGGAGAAGAGTTGTAGTGCCATCATTGTTTTGATCAGGTGCACTCTCTTCATCTTCCTGCAGTTGGCCCAGGAACCCAACTTATCAAATGTTATGCCCAAATATGAAAAGGTTTGCGCGATTTCGACCTTGCTATCTGCAATAGTGGTGTTATAAGTCTTGCCGCGCTTCCCTCCGCAGTTCATGATAAAGGTTTTGGAGCGGTTGAGAGTGAGTCCCAGCTGTGTCATGTATGTAATGCAGGTTGTTAGAAGTTTCTAGAGAGCTGTTGGGGTCCTGGCCATTAATACTGCATCGTCTGTGTAAAGTAATGATGGAACAGGTCGCTTATCTATTTGGGGTAGAGCTTTACACCTAGTGGCCAATTCTTTGTCTAGGTTATTTATATACATTGAAAACAGGAACGGAGCGAGAACGCAGCCTTGACGCACTCCTCTATGTAGACCAAAGGGGCGAGTGCATTCCCCTTTTAGGCCATACCTCACTCTTGCTCTGCACCCTGTGTACATTTCGCGAATAAATTGAATTAAGGCCGGTTCCACCCCCATGCTATTTAAAATGTCCCACAATTTATCATGGATTACGCAGTCAAAAGCTGATGATAAGTCAATAAAGGCCAGGTACAGATTGCCTGCTCTGATCTTAGTATACTTTCCAATAATGAGACTTAAATTTAGACTTTGTTCTACTGTTCCGATTCCTTTTCGGAATCCATACTTGACCGGGGATAAAACGTTCTTTTCCTCTGCCCGTGTTTGCAGCCTATTCAGAATTATTCTCCCTGCTAGTTTAGCTGTTGTGTCCAGCAGGGAGATAGGCCTGTAGCAGGCTGGATTAAGGCGGTCACCCTTTTTATATATTGGAATTATGTTAGAAACTCTCCAAGATGGTGGGGGTCCGCATGTAGAAAAATGTAGATTTCTGAAACATCTTTTTTCTAAATGTGGATATGCTAAAAATCTGGCATGGACCCGGCTCTCCAGGATCGACTTTGCAGAACCCTGACTTAATTGAATCAAAAACTGTCATCACTTATGGAGAGCAGCATCAAGTGGCCCACCTCAGCCACGTATGTCAAGGCCTGACAGTATGGTGAAAAAACGTGCTTATCTGGTAAAAGACGAAACACGTGTCGGCTGCAGGGCAATAACACTGTATGCCAATTGAGGTCTGCTCTTCTACGCATTCTTACAGTGAAGGGATTTTGCACTAAGAAATGTTTTCCAACATAATGTGTGCGGAGGGTATTTTTTGGTCAAATCTGGTAAGAGATAGTGGTACGCAAAATGTAATTCATTGGGATATGAAATAAGGCACACAGGGGGAATAGTCCAGGTGTTTAATAACTGTTATCAACAACTGATCGCCTCAAGTTCCAGAGTGGATGAATCTACCTGATCAACATCTAGAATCTGGTTATCATTCCCAAAGTGTGTGTGAAGAGATGGGGAGGAAAAGTGTTTTCAGTGGCTGCAGCCAAAAGTTTGGAACTCCCTTCACCGTCATCTTGTTAAAAATGAGCTGCGCCTTCCTTTTAGAGAAGAACTTTTATAATGATTACTGTATCAGGTCCATTTGTTGTTTTTAGACTTCCTGGGTTCCAGCACTAGTTACCTTGGATTCGCACCTAGCGCCTAGACACCTTCGGGTATAGCTGTGCTTTGTAATTTTTGATCATTTATTCATTCATACCCAGAGAAAGTGGCACAGTCATGGTTAGAGGATCCCCACAGACCATTCCTGTGAGGACCCACAGGCCTGTCTGACATGAAGCTCACTATTGATTGGCCTGGGAGGGGAATCCCAGCTGAAGTTGGCCTCACGCCTGAATTTCAGAAAGAATTCCAGGACCTGCTAGTGCCACGCCTGTTAAGTGTCTATGACGACGCACTGGATGATGGGATACTCCCACAGTCCACTAGGGATGCAATAATTACAGTTCTATTGAAACCATGGAAGCTTAGCCGGCTATGCACATCCGACAGGACACTATCCCTAATAAACATTGATAAAAATATTTTGGCAAAGGCGATAGCCAATTACCTTGCTCCATTCATGTCAGGGTTGAACATACTTGATCAGTCAGGGATTAAACCAATCATTCTATCTCGGGTAATTTACGCACTCTGTAGTTCTGCATCACATAAATTATGTCTTGGCTGCTGATTTTTTTTCCTAAATGCAAAGAAGCCCAGATTCAATGGAATTGCCATTTCTCCTGACCATGCTGCCCCAACATGGGGTTGGGGACTACATCAGAGGCCTAACATACATGTATCTTCAAACCCAAGCACAAGAG